>NW_026909812.1:802500-805000 GCF_949316345.1 Pungitius pungitius | reverse complement strand
AGACCACTATCACACTTTGAATAAAACAACTAAACACTTTGAAATTAACCACTAAAGAAATAGGAAAATGCTAATAAACACTCTGAAATTAGCCACTAACACACTTTGAAATTAACCACTAAACACTTAGAAAAATACAACTGAACACTTTGAAATTAACCACTAAACACTTTGAAATTAACCACTAAACAAATAGAAAAATACAACTAAACACTTTGAAATTAACCACTAAACAAATAGAAAAATACAACTAAACACTTTGAAATTAACAACTAAACACTTTGAAATTAACCACTAAACACTTTGAAATTAACCACTAAACAAATAGAAAAATACAACTAAACACTTTGAAATTAACCACTAAACAAATAGAAAAATACAACTAAACACTTTGAAATTAACAACTAAACACTTTGAAATTAACCACTAAACAAATAGAAAAATACAACTACACACTTTGAAATTAACCACTAAACACTTCTCTGGGTCTCTGCCTATATTACGATTTTTACTTAGTCTCTGGAGCACATGCTCCTTATTGCCCGATTTTTGGCCCAGGATCTTCTGGGTTTCTGCTCACTTTACGATTTTTACTTAGTCTCTGGAGCTCAGGCTCCTTATTGTCCGACTTTTTGCCCAGAGTCTTCTGGGTTTCTGCTTATTCTCCGATTTTTACTTAGTCTCTGGAGCACCTGCTCCCTATTGTCCGATTTTCAACGCTTTAAGCGAACACTCGCCCGTCACATTTCCCGATCATTATCCGAATTTTTAAAAATTAAACCACTAAACACTTAGAAAATAACCACTAAACACTTAGAAAATATCCACTAAACACTCTGAAATAAACCACTAAAGAAATAGAAAAATACAACTAAACACTTTGAAATTAACCACTAAAGAAATAGGAAAATGCTACTAAACACTTTGAATTAAACAACTAAAACAAATAGCCAAATGCAACTAAACACTTAGTCTCCGGAACTCATGCTCCGTATTGTCCAATTTTCTGCCCTCTTTCTCTGGGTTTCTGCCTATATTACGAATTTTACTTGGTCTCCGGAACTCATGCTCCTTATTGTCCGATTTTCTGCCCTCTTTCTCTGGGTCTCTGCTCACTTTACGAATTTTACTTAGTCTCCGGAACTCATGCTCCGTATTGTCCGATTTTCTGCCCTCTTTCTCTGGGTCTCTGCTCACTTTACGAATTTTACTTAGTCTCCGGAACTCATGCTCCGTATTCTCCGATTTTCTGCCCTCTTTCTCTGGGTATCTGCCTATTTTACGATTTTTACGTAGTCTCCGGAACTCATGCTCCTTATTCTCCGATTTATTTCCCAGGATCTTCTGGGTTTCTGCCTATATTACGATTTTTACTTGGTCTCCGGAACTCATGCTCCTTATTGTCCGATTTTCTGCCCTCTTTCTCTGGGTCTCTGCTCACTTTACGAATTTTACTTAGTCTCCGGAACTCATGCTCCGTATTCTCCGATTTATTTCCCAGGATCTTCTGGGTTTCTGCCTATATTACGAATTTTACTTGGTCTCCGGAACTCATGCTCCGTATTGTCCGATTTTCTGCCCTCTTTCTCTGGGTCTCTGCTCACTTTACGATTTTTACCTAGTCTCCACGGATCATTGTCTGCATTTTACTTTTGTTCACCCTTTCCAACGCTTTAAGCGGACACTCGCCCGACACCTTTCCCTATTATCCGAATTTCCCACCTGCTTTCAGCCACTCATTGTTCGACTCAACACCCTCATATTCACTTGCCTGCATCCCTTATTGTCCGAATTTTACTTTGAATTAAATAATTAAAACACTTTGAAAAAACAACTAAACACTTTGAAATTAACCACTAAAGAAATAGGAAAATGCAACTAAACACTTTGAAATTAACCACTAAACAAATAGAAATAAACCACTAAACACTCTGAAATAAACCACTAAAGAAATAGAAATATACAACCAAACACTTTGAAATTAACCACTAAACACTCTGAAATAAACCACTAAAGAAATAGAAATATACAACCAAACACTTTGAAATTAACCACTAAACACTCTGAAATAAACCACTAAAGAAATAGAACCATACAACTAAACACTTTGAAATTAACCACTAACACTCGTGTGGGATCCGGCCTATCTACACCGCATCTCGTGAAGCTCCCCGCCTGAGCCATGCCCAGTGAAGGACCACCCAAGTCGGACTCTCACCTTGCCCCCCTCCAAACCCACGGCCCAGCTCCTACCACCAACGCCCCAATAAGGCCCCCCTAAAACGGACTCTTCACCACACGCTCCGCATGGACACCCACACTACCAGCCTCTCCGGCCGGTCCCGGGCCCCCACACTTAAGCACCCTTCCTCGGACTAAGCCCCCTAGACCCGCCCTCCAACAGCTCCGCGCCCCAGGTGATATTCAATACTTTGAAAATATAAACGTCCAGGAGCCCTGCACCACCAGCCTCTCCGGCCGGTCCCGGGCCCCCACACTT
>NW_026909812.1:775000-777500 GCF_949316345.1 Pungitius pungitius | reverse complement strand
CTGGAGGCCTCTGTTCTCGAAAACTGGGTTTCTGAAAACGGGCGCAGGGTGGCCCCTGGGGTCCGCCTTAAAGCACCCAAAATCGGAACAATAAGCAAAGACCCAGAGGCCCTCTGGGCTTCTGGCCTTATATTACGATTCTGACTTAGTTTCTGAGGGGCCAAAGAATGAAGCCCAGAAAATTCCCCCCATTGTCCGATTTTTTGCCCCATTCTCCGATTTTTACTTAGTCTCTGGAGCACATGCTCCCTTATTCTCCGATTTTTTGCCCAGGACCTTCTGGGTTTCTGCTCACTTTACGATTTTTACTTAGTCTCTGGAGCAAATGCTCCTTATTCTCCGATTTTTGGCCCAGGATCTTCTGGGTTTCTGCTCACTTTACGATTTTTACTTAGTCTCTGGAGCAAATGCTCCTTATTCTCCGATTTTTGGCCCAGGATCTTCTGGGTTTCTGCTCACTTTACGATTTTTACTTAGTCTCCGGAGCAAATGCTCCTTATTCTCCGATTTTTTGCCCAGGACCTTCTGGGTCTCTGCTTATTCTCCGAATTTTACTTAGTCTCCGGAGATAATGCTCCTTATTGTCCGATTTTCTGCCCTCTTTCTCTGGGTCTCTGCTTATTCTCCGAATTTTACTTAGTCTCCGGAACTCATGCTCCTTATTGTCCGATTTTCGGCCCAGGAGCCTCTGGGTCTCTGCTTATTCTCCGATTTTTACTTGGTCTCCACGGATCATTGTCTGCATTTTACTCTTTTTCACCATTTTCAACGCTTTAAGCGAACACTCGCCCGACACATTTCCCGATCATTATCCGAATTTTTAAAAATTAGACCACTATCACACTTTGAATAAAACAACTAAACACTTTGAAATTAACCACTAAAGAAATAGGAAAATGCTAATAAACACTCTGAAATTAGCCACTAACACACTTTGAAATTAACCACTAAACACTTAGAAAAATACAACTGAACACTTTGAAATTAACCACTAAACACTTTGAAATTAACCACTAAACAAATAGAAAAATACAACTAAACACTTTGAAATTAACCACTAAACAAATAGAAAAATACAACTAAACACTTTGAAATTAACAACTAAACACTTTGAAATTAACCACTAAACACTTTGAAATTAACCACTAAACAAATAGAAAAATACAACTAAACACTTTGAAATTAACCACTAAACAAATAGAAAAATACAACTAAACACTTTGAAATTAACAACTAAACACTTTGAAATTAACCACTAAACAAATAGAAAAATACAACTACACACTTTGAAATTAACCACTAAACACTTCTCTGGGTCTCTGCCTATATTACGATTTTTACTTAGTCTCTGGAGCACATGCTCCTTATTGCCCGATTTTTGGCCCAGGATCTTCTGGGTTTCTGCTCACTTTACGATTTTTACTTAGTCTCTGGAGCTCAGGCTCCTTATTGTCCGACTTTTTGCCCAGAGTCTTCTGGGTTTCTGCTTATTCTCCGATTTTTACTTAGTCTCTGGAGCACCTGCTCCCTATTGTCCGATTTTCAACGCTTTAAGCGAACACTCGCCCGTCACATTTCCCGATCATTATCCGAATTTTTAAAAATTAAACCACTAAACACTTAGAAAATAACCACTAAACACTTAGAAAATATCCACTAAACACTCTGAAATAAACCACTAAAGAAATAGAAAAATACAACTAAACACTTTGAAATTAACCACTAAAGAAATAGGAAAATGCTACTAAACACTTTGAATTAAACAACTAAAACAAATAGCCAAATGCAACTAAACACTTAGTCTCCGGAACTCATGCTCCGTATTGTCCAATTTTCTGCCCTCTTTCTCTGGGTTTCTGCCTATATTACGAATTTTACTTGGTCTCCGGAACTCATGCTCCTTATTGTCCGATTTTCTGCCCTCTTTCTCTGGGTCTCTGCTCACTTTACGAATTTTACTTAGTCTCCGGAACTCATGCTCCGTATTGTCCGATTTTCTGCCCTCTTTCTCTGGGTCTCTGCTCACTTTACGAATTTTACTTAGTCTCCGGAACTCATGCTCCGTATTCTCCGATTTTCTGCCCTCTTTCTCTGGGTATCTGCCTATTTTACGATTTTTACGTAGTCTCCGGAACTCATGCTCCTTATTCTCCGATTTATTTCCCAGGATCTTCTGGGTTTCTGCCTATATTACGATTTTTACTTGGTCTCCGGAACTCATGCTCCTTATTGTCCGATTTTCTGCCCTCTTTCTCTGGGTCTCTGCTCACTTTACGAATTTTACTTAGTCTCCGGAACTCATGCTCCGTATTCTCCGATTTATTTCCCAGGATCTTCTGGGTTTCTGCCTATATTACGAATTTTACTTGGTCTCCGGAACTCATGCTCCGTATTGTCCGATTTTCTGCCCTCTTTCTCTGGGTCTCTGCTCACTTTACGATTTTTACCTAGTCTCCACGGATCATTGTCTGCATTTTACTTTTGTTCACCCTTTCCAACG
>NW_026909812.1:710000-765000 GCF_949316345.1 Pungitius pungitius | reverse complement strand
TATCCACTAAACACTTTGAAATTAACCACTAAACACTTAGAAAAATACAACTGAACACTTTGAAATTAACCACTAAACACTTTGAAATTAACCACTAAACACTTTGAAATTAACAACTAAACACTTTGAAATTAACCACTAAACACGCTGAAATTAACCACTAAACACTTTGATTTAAACCACTAAAGAAATAGAAAAATGCAACTACACACTTTGAATTAAACCACTAAACACTTTGAAATAAACAACTAAACACTTTGAAATAAACCACTAAAGAAATAGGAAAATGCTAATAAACACTTAGTCTCTGGAGCCCATGCTCCTTATTGTCCGATTTTCTGCCCAGGACCTCTGCTTATTCTCCGAATTTTACTTAGTCTCTGGAGCCCATGCTCCTTATTGTCCGATTTTTACTTGGTCTCCACGGATCTCTTTTTCTCCATTTTCAACGCTTTAAGCGAACACTCGCCCGACACATTTCCCGATCATTATCCGAATTTTTAAAAATTAAACCACTAAACACTTAGAAAATAACCACTAAACACTTAGAAAATATCCACTAAAGAAATAGAAAAATACAACTAAACACTTTGAATTAAACCACTAACACACTTTGAAATTAACCACTAAACACTCTGAAATAAACCACTAAAGAAATAGAAAAATACAACTAAACACTTTGAATTAAACAACTAAAACAAATAGCCAAATGCAACTAAACACTTAGTCTCCGGAACTCATGCTCCGTATTGTCCAATTTTCTGCCCTCTTTCTCTGGGTTTCTGCCTATATTACGAATTTTACTTGGTCTCCGGAACTCATGCTCCTTATTGTCCGATTTTCTGCCCTCTTTCTCTGGGTCTCTGCTCACTTTACGAATTTTACTTGGTCTCCGGAACTCATGCTCCGTATTCTCCGATTTTCTGCCCTCTTTCTCTGGGTATCTGCCTATTTTACGATTTTTACGTAGTCTCCGGAACTCATGCTCCTTATTCTCCGATTTATTTCCCAGGATCTTCTGGGTTTCTGCCTATATTACGATTTTTACTTGGTCTCCGGAACTCATGCTCCGTATTGTCCGATTTTCTGCCCTCTTTCTCTGGGTCTCTGCTCACTTTACGATTTTTACCTAGTCTCCACGGATCATTGTCTGCATTTTACTTTTGTTCACCCTTTCCAACGCTTTAAGCGGACACTCGCCCGACACCTTTCCCTATTATCCGAATTTCCCACCTGCTTTCAGCCACTCATTGTTCGACTCAACACCCTCATATTCACTTGCCTGCATCCCCTATTGTCCGAATTTTACTTTGAATTAAATAATTAAAACACTTTGAAAAAACAACTAAACACTTTGAAATTAACCACTAAAGAAATAGAAAAATACAACTAAACACTCTGAAATAAACCACTAAAGAAATAGGAAAATGCTACTAAACACTTAGTCTCCGGAACTCATGCTCCTTATTGTCCGATTTTCTGCCCGGGACCTTCTGGGTCTCTGCTTATTCTCCGAATTTTACTTGGTCTCCACGGATCATTGTCTGCATTTTACTCTTTTTCACCATTTTCAACGCTTTAAGCGAACACTCGCCCGACACATTTCCCGATCATTATCCGAATTTTTAAAAATTAGACCACTATCACACTTTGAATAAAACAACTAAACACTTTGAAATTAACCACTAAAGAAATAGGAAAATACAACTAAACACTTTGAATTAAACCACTAAACACTTTGAAATAAACAACTAAACACTTTGAATTAAACCACTAAACACTTTGAAATAAACAACTAAACACTTTGAATTAAACCAATAAAAACTTTGAAATAAACCACTAAAGAAATAGGAAAATGCTAATAAACACTTAGTCTCTGGAGCCCATGCTCCTTATTGTCCGATTTTTACTTGGTCTCCACGGATCTCTTTTTCTCCATTTTCAACGCTTTAAGCGAACACTCGCCCGACACATTTCCCGATCATTATCCGAATTTTTAAATTAAACCGCTATCACACTTTGAATAAAACAACTAAACACTTTGAATTAAACAACTAAACACTTTGAATTAAACAACTAAAACACTTTGAAATAAACAACTAAAAACTTTGAAATAAACCACTAAAGAAATAGGAAAATGCTACTAAACACTTAGTCTCTGGAGCACATGCTCCTTATTGTCCGATTTTCTGCCCTCTTTCTCTGGGTCTCTGCTTATTCTCCGAATTTTACTTAGTCTCTGGAGCCCATGCTCCTTATTGTCCGATTTTTGGCCCTCTTTCTCTGGGTATCTGCTTATTCTCCGAATTTTACTTAGTCTCCGGAACTCATGCTCCTTATTGTCCGATTTTCTGCCCGGGACCTTCTGGGTCTCTGCTTATTCTCCGAATTTTACTTGGTCTCCACGGATCATTGTCTGCATTTTACTCTTTTTCTCCATTTTCAACGCTTTAAGCGAACACTCGCCCGACACATTTCCCGATCATTATCCGAATTTTTAAAAATTAGACCACTATCACACTTTGAATTAAACCACTAAAGAAATAGGAAAATGCTAATAAACACTTTGATTTAAACCACTAAAACACTTTGAATTAAACCACTAAACAAATAGAAAAATACAACTAAACACTCTGAAATTAACCACTAAACACTTTGAATTAAACAACTAAACACTTTGAATTAAACCACTAAACACTTTGAAATAAACAACTAAACACTTTGAATTAAACCAATAAAAACTTTGAAATAAACCACTAAAGAAATAGGAAAATGCTACTAAACACTTAGTCTCTGGAGCACATGCTCCTTATTGTCCGATTTTCTGCCCTCTTTCTCTGGGTCTCTGCTTATTCTCCGAATTTTACTTAGTCTCTGGAGCCCATGCTCCTTATTGTCCGATTTTTGGCCCTCTTTCTCTGGGTATCTGCTTATTCTCCGAATTTTACTTAGTCTCCGGAACTCATGCTCCTTATTGTCCGATTTTCTGCCCGGGACCTTCTGGGTCTCTGCTTATTCTCCGAATTTTACTTGGTCTCCACGGATCATTGTCTGCATTTTACTCTTTTTCTCCATTTTCAACGCTTTAAGCGAACACTCGCCCGACACATTTCCCGATCATTATCCGAATTTTTAAAAATTAGACCACTATCACACTTTGAATTAAACCACTAAAGAAATAGGAAAATGCTAATAAACACTTTGATTTAAACCACTAAAACACTTTGAATTAAACCACTAAACAAATAGAAAAATACAACTAAACACTCTGAAATTAACCACTAAACACTTTGAATTAAACAACTAAACACTTTGAATTAAACCACTAAACACTTTGAAATAAACAACTAAACACTTTGAATTAAACCAATAAAAACTTTGAAATAAACCACTAAAGAAATAGGAAAATGCTACTAAACACTTAGTCTCTGGAGCACATGCTCCTTATTGTCCGATTTTCTGCCCTCTTTCTCTGGGTCTCTGCTTATTCTCCGAATTTTACTTAGTCTCTGGAGCCCATGCTCCTTATTGTCCGATTTTTGGCCCTCTTTCTCTGGGTATCTGCTTATTCTCCGAATTTTACTTAGTCTCCGGAACTCATGCTCCTTATTGTCCGATTTTCTGCCCGGGACCTTCTGGGTCTCTGCTTATTCTCCGAATTTTACTTGGTCTCCACGGATCATTGTCTGCATTTTACTCTTTTTCTCCATTTTCAACGCTTTAAGCGAACACTCGCCCGACACATTTCCCGATCATTATCCGAATTTTTAAAAATTAGACCACTATCACACTTTGAATAAAACAACTAAACACTTTGAAATTAACCACTAAACAAATAGAAAAATACAACTAAACACTTTGAAATTAACCACTAAAGAAATAGGAAAATACAACTAAACACTTTGAATTAAACCACTAAACACTTTGAAATAAACAACTAAACACTTTGAATTAAACCAATAAAAACTTTGAAATAAACCACTAAAGAAATAGGAAAATGCTACTAAACACTTAGTCTCCGGAACTCATGCTCCTTATTGTCCGATTTTCTGCCCGGGACCTTCTGGGTCTCTGCTTATTCTCCGAATTTTACTTGGTCTCCACGGATCATTGTCTGCATTTTACTCTTTTTCACCATTTTCAACGCTTTAAGCGAACACTCGCCCGACACATTTCCCGATCATTATCCGAATTTTTAAAAATTAGACCACTATCACACTTTGAATAAAACAACTAAACACTTTGAAATTAACCACTAAAGAAATAGGAAAATACAACTAAACACTTTGAATTAAACAACTAAAACACTTTGAAATAAACAAATAAACACTTTGAATTAAACCAATAAAAACTTTGAAATAAACCACTAAAGAAATAGGAAAATGCTAATAAACACTTAGTCTCTGGAGCCCATGCTCCTTATTGTCCGATTTTTACTTGGTCTCCACGGATCTCTTTTTCTCCATTTTCAACGCTTTAAGCGAACACTCGCCCGACACATTTCCCGATCATTATCCGAATTTTTAAATTAAACCGCTATCACACTTTGAATAAAACAACTAAACACTTTGAATTAAACAACTAAACACTTTGAATTAAACAACTAAAACACTTTGAAATAAACAACTAAAGAAATAGAAAAATACAACTAAACACTTTGAATTAAACCACTAACACACTTTGAAATTAACCACTAAACACTCTGAAATAAACCACTAAAGAAATAGAAAAATACAACTAAACACTTTGAAATAAACCACTAAAGAAATAGAAATATACAACCAAACACTTTGAAATTAACCACTAAACACTCTGAAATAAACCACTAAAGAAATAGAACCATACAACTAAACACTTTGAAATTAACCACTAACACTCGTGTGGGATCCGGCCTATCTACACCGCATCTCGTGAAGCTCCCCGCCTGAGCCATGCCCAGTGAAGGACCACCCAAGTCGGACTCTCACCTTGCCCCCCTCCAAACCCACGGCCCAGCTCCTACCACCAACGCCCCAATAAGGCCCCCCTAAAACGGATTCTTCACCACACGCTCCGCATGGACACCCACACTACCAGGCTCTCCATCCGGTCCCGGGCCCCCACACTTAAGCACCCCCCCTCGGACTAAGCCCCCTACACCCGCCCTCCAACAGCTCCGCGCCCCAGGTGATATTTAATACTTTGAAAATATAAACGTCCAGGAGCCCTGCACCACCAGCCTCTCCGGCCGGTCCCGGGCCCCCACACTTAAGCACCCTTCCTCGGACTAAGCCCCCTACACCCGCCCTCCAACAGCTACGTGCCCCAGGTGATATTTAATACTTTGAAAATATAAACGTCCAGGAGAGGGGGACCTGCCTCCGCCCCTGGCCCGCGCCAGAGGCACCCTAGGCGGGCTGGTCCCCCCCTCTCGCTGACTTTCGTTCTGTGTTTAACTCCATCCAGGAGAGGGGGACCTGCCTCCGCCCCTGGCCCGCGCCAGAGGCACCCTAGGCCCGCCTGGCCCCCCGCTCTCACGCCCCAGGTAATCCAAGAATAATCCAAGTAAAGGGGGTCGGTGGGGCCCGCGCCCGGCGCCGACAAAAGCTTGGATCGAGGGCTGACTTTCAGTAGATCGCAGCGAGGGAGCTGCTCTGCTACGTACGAAACCCTGACCCAGAATCAGGTCGTCTGCAAGTGATTTAGCACCAGGTTCTCCACAAACATGCGGTGCGAGGTAGGAGAGGGGCGACCATCATCCGGCCGCGCCCCAGCCCTGTCTCGAACGGCTCTACTCACCGGCCGAAGCCGGCTATAACACTGGGGTTCGAGAAGCTGTGTTGTCCGGACGCGCGCCAGCCAGACGCTCGGGAACGGCGGAGGCCCCCGCGCGGGGGTCCGCTCACTGGCGTGCCGACGCGCTCCGTGGGAGGACCGCTGGGACAGACGGGGCGTCTTGGTCTCGCTACCAATGGGGCGACCGGGGGGCGGCGGGGGGCAGTCCGGAGACTGACACCCTCGCACGGCCCACCCGGCCATAGAGGCAAACACGCAGCCTGGGAACCGTCCGCCCAGACACCGACCGAGGTCGGCTGGCGGGGGCCCCAGGTAGGCGGGTCTCGATTGCAAATCGGTCAGAAAACCACGGGGGCGGAGCTCGGGAAGCGTCCCCCCGAAGCCGGGCTCCGCTGTCGGCGAGCCTCCGCTTACAAATCAGCTGTGGGTGAAAATCAGAAAACTGTGTAAAATCAGCCTTCTGCCACCCCCAAAAAGCTAGAAATTAGGCCCAATGAGGTTCGGGTGGGGGGGGCAGTGGACCGTGTGAAGCCCGGCCTCCTCCTCTGGAGGCCTCTGTTCTCGAAAACTGGGTTTCTGAAAACGGGCGCAGGGTGGCCCTTAGGGTTAGGGTTAGGGCACCCAAAATCGGAACAATAAGCAAAGACCCAGAGACCCTCTGGGCTTCTGGCCTTATATTACGATTCTGACTTAGTTTCTGACGGAGCAAAAAATGTAGCCCAGAAAATTGCCCCCATTGTCCCGATTTTTCGCCCTATTCTCCGATTTTGACTTAGTCTCTGGAGCAAATGCTCCTTATTCTCCGATTTTCGGCCCAGGATCTTCTGGGTTTCTGCTCACTTTACGATTTTTACTTAGTCTCTGGAGCAAATGCTCCTTATTCTCCGATTTTCGGCCCAGGATCTTCTGGGTTTCTGCTCACTTTACGATTTTTACTTAGTCTCTGGAGCAAATGCTCCTTATTCTCCGATTTTTGGCCCAGGATCTTCTGGGTTTCTGCTCACTTTACGATTTTTACTTAGTCCCTGGAGCACATCCTCCTTATTGTCCGATTTTCGGCCCAGGAGCCTCTGGGTCTCTGCTTATTCTCCGATTTTTACTTGGTCTCCACGGATCATTGTCTGCATTTTACTCTTTTTCTCCATTTTCAACGCTTTAAGCGAACACTCGCCCGACACATTTCCCGATCATTATCCGAATTTTTAAAAATTAAACCACTATCACACTTTGAATTAAACCACTAAAGAAATAGGAAAATGCTAATAAACACTTTGATTTAAACCACTAAAACACTTTGAATTAAACCACTAAACAAATAGAAAAATACAACTAAACACTCTGAAATTAACCACTAAACACTTTGAATTAAACAACTAAACACTTTGAATTAAACCACTAAACACTTTGAAATAAACAACTAAACACTTTGAATTAAACCAATAAAAACTTTGAAATAAACCACTAAAGAAATAGGAAAATGCTACTAAACACTTAGTCTCTGGAGCACATGCTCCTTATTGTCCGATTTTCTGCCCTCTTTCTCTGGGTCTCTGCTTATTCTCCGAATTTTACTTAGTCTCTGGAGCCCATGCTCCTTATTGTCCGATTTTTGGCCCTCTTTCTCTGGGTATCTGCTTATTCTCCGAATTTTACTTAGTCTCCGGAACTCATGCTCCTTATTGTCCGATTTTCTGCCCGGGACCTTCTGGGTCTCTGCTTATTCTCCGAATTTTACTTGGTCTCCACGGATCATTGTCTGCATTTTACTCTTTTTCTCCATTTTCAACGCTTTAAGCGAACACTCGCCCGACACATTTCCCGATCATTATCCGAATTTTTAAAAATTAGACCACTATCACACTTTGAATTAAACCACTAAAGAAATAGGAAAATGCTAATAAACACTTTGATTTAAACCACTAAAACACTTTGAATTAAACCACTAAACAAATAGAAAAATACAACTAAACACTCTGAAATTAACCACTAAACACTTTGAATTAAACAACTAAACACTTTGAATTAAACCACTAAACACTTTGAAATAAACAACTAAACACTTTGAATTAAACCAATAAAAACTTTGAAATAAACCACTAAAGAAATAGGAAAATGCTACTAAACACTTAGTCTCTGGAGCACATGCTCCTTATTGTCCGATTTTCTGCCCTCTTTCTCTGGGTCTCTGCTTATTCTCCGAATTTTACTTAGTCTCTGGAGCCCATGCTCCTTATTGTCCGATTTTTGGCCCTCTTTCTCTGGGTATCTGCTTATTCTCCGAATTTTACTTAGTCTCCGGAACTCATGCTCCTTATTGTCCGATTTTCTGCCCGGGACCTTCTGGGTCTCTGCTTATTCTCCGAATTTTACTTGGTCTCCACGGATCATTGTCTGCATTTTACTCTTTTTCTCCATTTTCAACGCTTTAAGCGAACACTCGCCCGACACATTTCCCGATCATTATCCGAATTTTTAAAAATTAGACCACTATCACACTTTGAATAAAACAACTAAACACTTTGAAATTAACCACTAAACAAATAGAAAAATACAACTAAACACTTTGAAATTAACCACTAAAGAAATAGGAAAATACAACTAAACACTTTGAATTAAACCACTAAACACTTTGAAATAAACAACTAAACACTTTGAATTAAACCAATAAAAACTTTGAAATAAACCACTAAAGAAATAGGAAAATGCTACTAAACACTTAGTCTCCGGAACTCATGCTCCTTATTGTCCGATTTTCTGCCCGGGACCTTCTGGGTCTCTGCTTATTCTCCGAATTTTACTTGGTCTCCACGGATCATTGTCTGCATTTTACTCTTTTTCACCATTTTCAACGCTTTAAGCGAACACTCGCCCGACACATTTCCCGATCATTATCCGAATTTTTAAAAATTAGACCACTATCACACTTTGAATAAAACAACTAAACACTTTGAAATTAACCACTAAAGAAATAGGAAAATACAACTAAACACTTTGAATTAAACAACTAAAACACTTTGAAATAAACAAATAAACACTTTGAATTAAACCAATAAAAACTTTGAAATAAACCACTAAAGAAATAGGAAAATGCTAATAAACACTTAGTCTCTGGAGCCCATGCTCCTTATTGTCCGATTTTTACTTGGTCTCCACGGATCTCTTTTTCTCCATTTTCAACGCTTTAAGCGAACACTCGCCCGACACATTTCCCGATCATTATCCGAATTTTTAAATTAAACCGCTATCACACTTTGAATAAAACAACTAAACACTTTGAATTAAACAACTAAACACTTTGAATTAAACAACTAAAACACTTTGAAATAAACAACTAAAGAAATAGAAAAATACAACTAAACACTTTGAATTAAACCACTAACACACTTTGAAATTAACCACTAAACACTCTGAAATAAACCACTAAAGAAATAGAAAAATACAACTAAACACTTTGAAATAAACCACTAAAGAAATAGAAATATACAACCAAACACTTTGAAATTAACCACTAAACACTCTGAAATAAACCACTAAAGAAATAGAACCATACAACTAAACACTTTGAAATTAACCACTAACACTCGTGTGGGATCCGGCCTATCTACACCGCATCTCGTGAAGCTCCCCGCCTGAGCCATGCCCAGTGAAGGACCACCCAAGTCGGACTCTCACCTTGCCCCCCTCCAAACCCACGGCCCAGCTCCTACCACCAACGCCCCAATAAGGCCCCCCTAAAACGGATTCTTCACCACACGCTCCGCATGGACACCCACACTACCAGGCTCTCCATCCGGTCCCGGGCCCCCACACTTAAGCACCCCCCCTCGGACTAAGCCCCCTACACCCGCCCTCCAACAGCTCCGCGCCCCAGGTGATATTTAATACTTTGAAAATATAAACGTCCAGGAGCCCTGCACCACCAGCCTCTCCGGCCGGTCCCGGGCCCCCACACTTAAGCACCCTTCCTCGGACTAAGCCCCCTACACCCGCCCTCCAACAGCTACGTGCCCCAGGTGATATTTAATACTTTGAAAATATAAACGTCCAGGAGAGGGGGACCTGCCTCCGCCCCTGGCCCGCGCCAGAGGCACCCTAGGCGGGCTGGTCCCCCCCTCTCGCTGACTTTCGTTCTGTGTTTAACTCCATCCAGGAGAGGGGGACCTGCCTCGGCCCCTGGCCCGCGCCAGAGGCACCCAAGGCGGGCTGGTCCCCCCCTCCTCTCGCTGACTTTCGTTCTGTGTTTAACTCCATCCAGGAGAGGGGGACCTGCCTCCGCCCCTGGCCCGCGCCAGAGGCACCCTAGGCCCGCCTGGCCCCCCGCTCTCACGCCCCAGGTAATCCAAGAATAATCCAAGTAAAGGGGGTCGGTGGGGCCCGCGCCCGGCGCCGACAAAAGCTTGGATCGAGGGCTGACTTTCAGTAGATCGCAGCGAGGGAGCTGCTCTGCTACGTACGAAACCCTGACCCAGAATCAGGTCGTCTGCAAGTGATTTAGCACCAGGTTCTCCACAAACATGCGGTGCGAGGTAGGAGAGGGGCGACCATCATCCGGCCGCGCCCCAGCCCTGTCTCGAACGGCTCTACTCACCGGCCGAAGCCGGCTATAACACTGGGGTTCGAGAAGCTGTGTTGTCCGGACGCGCGCCAGCCAGACGCTCGGGAACGGCGGAGGCCCCCGCGCGGGGGTCCGCTCACTGGCGTGCCGACGCGCTCCGTGGGAGGACCGCTGGGACAGACGGGGCGTCTTGGTCTCGCTACCAATGGGGCGACCGGGGGGCGGCGGGGGGCAGTCCGGAGACTGACACCCTCGCACGGCCCACCCGGCCATAGAGGCGAACACGCAGCCTGGGAACCGTCCGCCCAGACACCGACCGAGGTCGGCTGGCGGGGGCCCCAGGTAGGCGGGTCTCGATTGCAAATCGGTCAGAAAACCACGGGGGCGGAGCTCGGGAAGCGTCCCCCCGAAGCCGGGCTCCGCTGTCGGCGAGCCTCCGCTTACAAATCAGCTGTGGGTGAAAATCAGAAAACTGTGTAAAATCAGCCTTCTGCCACCCCCAAAAAGCTAGAAATTAGGCCCAATGAGGTTCGGGTGGGGGGGGCAGTGGACCGTGTGAAGCCCGGCCTCCTCCTCTGGAGGCCTCTGTTCTCGAAAACTGGGTTTCTGAAAACGGGCGCAGGGTGGCCCTTAGGGTTAGGGTTAGGGCACCCAAAATCGGAACAATAAGCAAAGACCCAGAGACCCTCTGGGCTTCTGGCCTTATATTACGATTCTGACTTAGTTTCTGACGGAGCAAAAAATGTAGCCCAGAAAATTGCCCCCATTGTCCCGATTTTTTGCCCTATTCTCCGATTTTGACTTAGTCTCTGGAGCACCTGCTCCTTATTGTCCGATTTTTTGCCCAGAAGCTTCTGGGTTTCTGCTCACTTTACGATTTTTACTTAGTCTCTGGAGCAAATGCTCCTTATTCTCCGATTTTTGGCCCAGGATCTTCTGGGTTTCTGCTCACTTTACGATTTTTACTTAGTCTCTGGAGCACATGCTCCTTATTGCCCGATTTTTGGCCCAGGATCCTCTGGGTCTCTGCTTATTCTCCGAATTTTACTTAGTCTCTGGAGCACGTGCTTATTGTGCCCCAGGTAAAATATAATACTTTGAAATTAACCACTAAACACTTAGAAAAATACAACTAAACACTTTGAAATTAACCACTAAACACTTTGAAATTAACCACTAAACACTTTGAATAAAACAAGTTGTCGAATTCAAACGGGTATTATTTCAGTTGCAGACAATGCACACGGGGGGTCATGGTTGGCAACAACTTCTTCCAGCTGGATACGTAGCTGTTTGGCCTGCCTCGGATTCAGGACGAGTGTGTAAAAGCGGTCAGCAGTTGATACGTCGTGGCACATGAAGGTTGCTATGCGCCTTCGGACATCATCGGGATGGAAGTTTTTGGCCTAGACAGGAGAAAGGAATGCGTTTAGCAGGGACCAAGCATTCAATGTTAGAGAAACATGCACATGGAAGTTATCCTTACATGTGCTGCGACTGCGGTGCGGAGGTCCATGAAATTTGGCCGGCCAGGCAGCCCCATTTCTATCCATGCACCTTGCATGCATTGGAGTAGGTTGGTGACTGGCCCTCCCCCATCGCCTACCATAAAGTGATCCGTTGTGGGGTTGCATTTTCCCCGCACCGCCAGCCACTTTTTAAACCAGGAGTACTCTTCAGAGCGCAGGTACATCTGTGCTGCGCCAAAGTCCCTGTTAGTCTTATGCTCCGCCACCTGCATACAGAGGGGAAAAAAGCAAGGTTAGTCATTAATGAAATACTTTATGATTTTTTATTTAACAATGTGGGGAGCACACACCTACCGAAATAACATAGCCAGTGTCGGGAATGGTGACGGCGTCCGCCTCGCCATCAAAGTACTCTTCCTCCTTCTCGTCCTCCTCCGCAGCCTCAAGCACCTCAGTCACTGTCATGTTCGTAAATACGCCCGGCCGGTGTCCATAGAGTGATGCCAGGAGGGCGGACAAGTGACCGTAAAAGGCGTACCGTTTCCGGGTGCTGTTTTCACGCTCCATGCAGTCTAAGGAAGTTCACATTAAGTCAAACACATCATGTAAACACATCATGTACAGGGGATTCAATGAACGCAGCACACTTACCCAGAAGCTTTGGGATTGCAGCTTTCGCCCTCCTCTGACAGTTACGCAGCGTCTTACGGGAAACCAGCCGGGACAGTTTATCCGACTTCACCTTTAGCTGGTGGAGGACTACTGGGGTATGGATGTTAGACTTAGATGCACTCAGAGCCCGTATAACACTGACTATCTGCCCCCGGGTAAGTCTGCATTGTTTCGGGGGCGTTTGCTGGAAATATGTCATGAACTGAGACACATTTTTTAGATAAATTGCAGCCGTGGTGATTGTTTTGCTGGGCTGGAGGCTTGCTGCGTAACTGCACGGGGAAAAGGGGCAGAGATTAACACTTGTCAAATTATTTCAAAGTATATATCCAATTCAATCACTCACTCACTCACCTGAATATACGCTGGGGGTTGTCTAGGTAGTTCCACAGGTGGAGCTTATTCTTTCCAGCCCCCATGTAGGCTAAGAAGTCACGGACTCTTCCCACCTTGGATGTGGCGTTTTCCTTCCGCTTTACCGAGGGATTGGAGCCCTGGTGCTGAAGGCGATACGCAGACAGGTAGGATTCTTCAGACATGCAATGAGACAAAGTCAGTAAAGCACAAACTTAAAATGATGGAAGCCGTATGTGGCTTTTTAGACTCACCCACAGACTCTGGAAACTGGGGACATTTTGATCTACTTTGTCGGACGAAACCTTCCGTTCTCCCTGGTTGGACAGGGATCGGGGCCGTGGAGAGGTTCCTCCTTTTCTTTGAGAGCAAAGCCACCTTCCTCTGCAGCTGGCAACACCTAGCGCTGAGAGAACTCCGGGTGTCAAGGCAGCTCCTGATGCTGCAACCACAGGCTCTGTGCCATGGCCGCTTCCCTGGATCACTCCAGGCGGAGGCACCTCGGTGGGGCTCTCCGCAATCACTCCAGACGGAGCCAGCTTGGTGGGGCTCTCCGCAGACGGAGGCCACTCGGTGGGGCTCTCCGCAATTACTCCAGACGGAGCCAGCTTGGTGGGGCTCTCCGCAGACGGAGGCCCCTCGGTGGGGCTCTCCGCAATCACTCCAGACGGAGCCAGCTCGGTGGGGCTGTCCTCGGTCACTTCATAGGCAGCCGTGTCAAGCCGCGACACCATGGTTATTCCCGACAAGGTGGCCCGAAGCTCTGAGAGGCGCCTCACCGCTGCACACTTCTTTAGATTTGCAAACAGTCCTGCCAATTCAGCGGCGCTCAGTTCAGGATGCCCATCAGAAAGGTGACGGTCTAACCTTTTTTTGTTGTAGCTGCACCCCACCACCGGACAAGGTTCTTCACGAATGTTTGTTCTGCCACTCGCCAGCGACAACAGCAGGCCCCTCTCTTCCGCGTTCTGCACACCGTGAGCTCTCCTTAAGTGTTGCGGCAGAGCAGCGTACACACCGAGGCAAAGCGGGCAGGTTGTCACAGTATCAGCCATTTCTTTCAGTACTCACCTCCACAAACTCAAATGAATAGACCGGAGGCTGAAGAGACCGGACGCTGCTTTTAGACACCGGTGAACAGGTGTTGTTAATCAGTGAACACAGCGTTCTCCGCCCACCATCTCCCTACCAATTAGACAGAAGTTCCTCGGTTAGGAATAAAGAACATGTCCCTAAATAAAGGGACACTTTGCAGATCACCTCCCCAGCAATGAGCGGTATAGCTCTGTGTGATACGCATCGGGCTGGGGACTCTGTGGTACCCGGTTCGAGTCCGGGCAAAGCCATTTTTGGTGTTCAGACCAAGAAACAATGCACTGAAAACGGATTCAAGTGGCCACGTTTTAGTGCTGAAGGGAAAGCACTCACTGTCAGCACCTACTTTCGCCTTCCATTTGCCTGTGAGCGGTATAGCTCTGTGTGATACGCATCGGGCTGGGGACTCTGTGGTACCCGGTTCGAGTCCGGGCAAAGCCATTTTTGGTGTTCAGACCAAGAAACAATGCACTGAAAACGGATTCAAGTGGCCACGTTTTAGTGCTGAAGGGAAAGCACTCACTGTCAGCACCTACTTTCGCCTTCCATTTGCCTGTGAGCGGTATAGCTCTGTGTGATACGCATCGGGCTGGGGACTCTGTGGTAGCCGGTTCGAGTCCCGGCAAAGCCATTTTTGATATTCACATGGGACCTCTGCTGCCAGCCAGCCAGCCAGCCCTAGAGGGGGTTAGGGTTGAGTTATTGTTTTTCCCTGAAGGAAGGGTGCTCTTATTTTTATGTAATAAATTATTATTTATGTGTGGGACAGTTTAATTTCAGTTTGAGCAGCCCAAAGCAAAAGTGTGTTAGAGGGTGTTAAGGCTAACTTTGTCCCAAGGACATCAATTGACACTTATTTTGAAGCAAGCCTGGTTGAAGTTGGACTTGTTGGGATTTTAATAAAGGTCCTTATTGAATTGTCTTTTAAGCTATTTTTTTCATGTGTTAATATTTAAGTTTGACTGGCAAATAATAATGTTACCCTAACTTGATAAAGTAAGTTATACCAACATCTTTTTTAGTTCTCTTAAAGTAATGTTTTCCACTCCACATTACTTGATACAGAAAGTTAAGTCAACAAATCGTGAGTTGTATCAATTATGTATTCCATGTTGAGCCAACTTGATTCACAGTTGAAGGAACTTGATAAAATACATTTAACCAACATCTCTTAAAGTTATCTCAAATAATATTTTCAGGTCCAACTTACTTGATACAGGAAGTTGAGTCAACAGACTGCAAGTTGCATCAACTCCTGTTTTGAAGTGTGATAAACTTGACACTATTAGTTGACTCAAATTAACTCGGTCAAAGCAACAAGATGACTTGATATAGTTAAGTTGAGTCAACAATTTTTTTTTTACAGTGTACCTTCGGGAATAGTCCCTCAGGATGGAGTCCAATCGCCAAAGAATTGCACAAGTCATAGTTGATGCATATGTAATAAACGATTGTTACTATCAAATAAGTCTCTCGTGATTGAAGTAGCATTCAGTGCGCGGAGATAACTACTCAGCCATAGGCTCACCTGTGATTGTGCAATCAAAACACGTCCTAAAGAGCGTGGTTTTCCTCCATTCCGTCAGGGCAGAGAATGCGATCTGTGGGGACAATTTTTTGCAGTTATTAGCATTATTCATTAAACACATTTTAAGTCACATCAGGAGTCGTATTAAATAAGTTGGGTCGATGTACAAAGTGCAAAACCTGAATAGAGGTTAAAAAAAAGTATGGCGCCGGAGGCCAACAGCTCTGCAGATGAGCTATCTGCTCTGATACAGTTTAGTAATAAAAACGTCATTGAAATAGGATTGGTCACTCTCTTGCAAAAATACAGGGAATATTCACACTAAAAAAATTATAACTGACTTCCTGTTTGTTTTAGAGCATAATCCTCAGAGACTTTTTAAAGTCTCCCTGTAATACATTTGTTAAAAAATCACCACACTTGTAGGTCAAACAGGGTGCCGGCGCTGCTTCGTCGAAAACTTCCAGGGTCCACTATGGAGGCAATTTTTCACTTTTGATCCAAAACTCCACATCAGGTCTGTAAAGGTCATCACCTAGGACATTCACAGAGGTTTTCAAGAGTTTTGGTGTTTGCCGAGGCTCAGAAGATTTGCTTGAACTTTCATGCGAAGATGGTGTCCCAATGTCTCCCAATATTCACTGTAACCTATCATCACAGTCTTAAGGCTTATATTCCCAGATTTTAAGTGGATCGGGTTAAAGGTATAGGAGATGGACATTTAAATGTAGAAACTTTGCATTGACCTAAGCCATCAGGTGGCGCTATACTTTTTCAAAAATCACTGCATGGCAATACTTATAGGCCTACACAAGCATCATATATACATTTCTAGCCAGAAATATCAATGTTTCTTGGAGTTATAACATTTTACATTTTGAAGAAAATCGTGAAATATTGTCCAAACTGGACGCAAGATCACGCCGATGTAGTTTTATGAAAACTCTTGATTTTACTTTTGACCCCACGATTGTCAGGATCGACTTGCCTGATTTTGAAATGGATCGGATTCAAACTCTCGGAGGAGTTTGTTCGTTTGTAAATGCAAAAAATACAGAGAATCACTATAGCACCCCCTAATTGTGACAATAGGATCGTTTGTTAAAGCACTGTTGTACGGGGGACGGATTTAGAGGGTACACCGCACACGCGGAGCGGACGGGATAACGTTACGTTACGAGTATTGATGACTGCACACCAATAAAGTTCAAGTAAGCAAGACTGCTTTAATCGTCTTTTATGTATAGTCTAGAGAACGACAGAACATAATGAAACATGGTGGCAGCGGTGTGCACGTCGAAGATTGTCAGAAGTAAATAACTAGGAAGAGTGAAAGTTTAGCTAGCGATGGAAGGGCTAAAAACCCCGGGAACTTTGGTTTTGGACTCCAACAACTTGGCGAAGTCATGGAAAAGTTGGAAGGAGGAGTTTACACTGTACGTGGACCTTACCATGCCAGACGCCGAAGACACCACAAAAGTCAAGCTATTCAACTATCTCATTGGAGAAAAAGGCAGAGAACTTTGGACAACTTTGCCGAGTGCCAGCTCTTCAGCGAGGACCACAGTGAGTTCAATGATCAAGCAGTTTGACGAGTACTGCAACCCCAAGGTAAACGAAACCGTGGAAAGATACCGCTTCTTCATGAGGAACCAAGGATTGGATGAAAATGTGGACAGCTATGTAACTGACTTGAAAACGCTGGCTAGCAGTTGCAATTTTGGGGACATTAGAGATTCGTTGATTAGAGACCGACTTGTGTGTGGTACAAATAGCTCAGCGCTGAGGGAGAGATTACTCAGGGAAGAGAAGCTGACTCTCGATACATGCCTGCACATTTGTAGAGCTACAGAGCTGTCTAGAGAGAATTGCAGAACACTGAAAGGACAGACAGTGGAGGAGGTACATACACTAAAACAGACAGAAGGGAGGAAAAAAGACAATGAGATACTGTGCAAGTTTTGTGGTAGAACACACGAGAGGAATAAGAAAAAATGCCCAGCTTTTGGAAGAAAATGTAAGAAGTGTGGAAAGGAAAATCATTTTGCAGCACAGTGCAGATCGAGACAAGAGATCAGTAAGGAAACGAGGAAAGTGCATGCAGTTACAGAGCAGACTAGTGACAGTGACTCATATGAGGATGTCAACTGTGTAACTGAAGCAAATAGAGAGGATGAAACTGTAAACCAGGTTAAAGACAGCCACAGTCAGGGCCAGCAGCTCTTTGCAAGAATGAAGATAGGGGAAAAGTTGGTAAACTTCCAGATAGACTGTGGGGCCACCTGTAATATCATCCCCATCGACCTACTAAACCCAGATACACAGTTAGAGCACACTGAGAAAGTGCTAGTGATGTATAACAAGACCAAGTTGACTCCCCTGGGTACATGTAAGGTTAAGGTCAGAAACCCCAGAAACAACAAGCTATACAGATTAGAGTTCCAAGTGGTTAGCCAGAATAGCAGAATCCCTTTACTAGGCAGAAAAGCCAGCGAGGCAATGAGGTTGATAAAAGTACAGTATGAGAATATCCTGGCTATAGACAGCATAGTGAAGAAAGAGCCGAGCCCAGTGACAAACGGAGAACACGTGACCATGGACAAAATAAAGGAAGAGTTTGAGGATGTGTTCACCGGAGATGGTTGCATGGAGGGGGAATACAAAATAGAGATAGACGACAGAGTACCACCAGTGAAACTGCCAAAACGCAGAGTGCCTGTAGCAATGATGACACCTCTACAAGAGGAACTCAAAGATCTAGAGAGAAGAGGGATAATCACACCAGTGGAACGCAGCACTGACTGGATCAGTAGCATGGTCGCAGTGAAAAAACCTAATGGGAAGCTGAGGATCTGTATAGACCCAAAACCTCTGAATCGGGCACTAAAAAGAAGTCACTATCCACTCCCAACTATAGATGACATCCTGCCGGAGATGTCAAAGGCAAAAGTGTTCACAGTCTGCGATGTGAAGCAAGGCTTCTGGCATGTCAGACTAGAAGAAGAGTCGAGCTACCTCACCACATTCGCCACCCCATTTGGTCGCTTCCGCTGGCTGAGAATGCCGATGGGAATAAGCCCAGCACCGGAGGTGTTCCAAAGGATGCTCATGCAGGCCCTGGAGGGCCTCCCAGGAGTCTACATCATAGCAGATGATGTGTTAATCACAGGGGAAGGAGCAACACAAGAGGAGGCAGATAAGGACCATGACGAGAAAGTCAGAATCTTTCTAAGCAGGTGCAGAGAGCGCAACATTAAGCTGAACGCGGACAAATTCAAGCTTAGGCAAAAGGAGGTACCCTACATAGGTCATCTGCTCACGGCCGATGGACTGAGGATTGACCCGGAGAAAGTGCGGGCAATCAAAGGGATGCCGAGGCCAACAGACGTGAAAGGGGTGCAGAGACTAGTTGGGATGGTCAACTATCTTTCTAAGTTCTATGATCACCTCTCAGATGATTGTGAGATTCTGAGACAACTCACGCACAAGGAGAACATGTGGGAATGGACAGACATCCAAGAAGGGGCGTTTCAAAGGCTGAAAGACAAAATCGCTAAAGCGCCAGTCCTACAGTACTACAACAAGGAAGAGGAGTTGACACTTCAGTGTGACGCATCAGACACAGGACTGGGGGCCGCCCTAACACAAAAAGGTAAACCAGTAGCATTTGGCAGTAGGGCACTCACACAAACTGAAAAGGGCTATGCCCAAATAGAAAAAGAATGTTTAGCCATTGTGTTTGGGATGGAAAAGTTCCATCAGTATACTTATGGTAGAGAAGTCACAGTACAAAGTGACCACAAGCCTCTAGAGAATATACACAGCAAGCCCTTACTTAGTGCACCTAAGAGACTGCAGAGAATGTTACTCAGGCTACAACACTATGATATTAGTGTGACCTATGTTCCAGGCAGGGATATGTTACTTGCAGACACGCTGAGTAGAGCATACTTACCAGAGAGCACTAGGGGAGAGAGTGAGACAGATATAGAGACCGTAAACATGGTCGGCTACCTACCCATTTCAGCAGAGAGGCTGAGCGCCATCAGGGCTGCAACAAAAGATGACCCAAAGTTACAGAGTGTGGCAAATAGAATACTGTCAGGGTGGCCCAAGAGGAAACAGGACTTACCAAGTGACATCAGGCACTACCACACCTTCCAAGATGAACTGAGTTTCCAGGATGACATTGTGTTCCGAGGGGATAGAGCTGTGATACCTGACGCTCTCAGGGTAGACATCACTCACAGGATCCACTCCTCTCACTTGGGAGTAGAGGGATGTCTGAGGCGAGCGAGGGAGTGTGTATACTGGCTTGGAATGAATGAGGAGATCAAGACTTTCATCTCCAAATGTGACATATGTAGAACAGTGGACCCAAAGCAACAAAGAGAGACGCTACACCCACATGACGTGGGAAGCAGACCCTGGGCCAAGGTGGGAACAGACCTTTTCTCCTTCCACAATAAAGACTATCTGATAACAGTAGACTACTATTCAAACTTTTGGGAGGTTGATTATTTAGCTGACACAAAAAGCAACACAGTGATCAGAAAACTCAAGGCCCACTTTGCCCGACAGGGGATTCCAGACATTGTTATCTCAGATAACGGACCCCAATATGCATCACTAGAGTTTCAGCACTTCAGCCAAAAGTGGGACTTTGAACACAGGACATCGTCGCCAGGATACCCGCAGAGTAACGGGAAGGCGGAATCAGCGGTGAAGACAGCCAAGCGGCTGATGCTGAAGGCTGCAGCAGCGAGACAGGATCCGTACTTGGCCATGCTGGATCATCGCAACACGCCGAGCCAGGGCCTTAACACAAGCCCGGCACAGAGACTCCTAAGCAGGAGGACCCGGACCCTGCTTCCCACGAAAGACACTCTGCTGAAGCCAGAGGTAACACACAACGAACAGGGACTGAAATACAACAGACAGAGACAGGAAAAGTATTACAACCACACAGCGAAAGACATGGACACTCTGGAGAGAGGGGACAATGTGAGGGTACAGCCCTGTGACACACACAGGGGCTGGAGACCAGCGAAGGTGATGCGACAGGTGAGCCATAGATCGTATGAGGTGGAGTTGGAGTCAGGTGGTGTTTTGAGAAGAAATCGTCGCCACCTCAGACACAATCTCACCGGGCGCACGCTGACACAGAACACACCCACACCAACAGAGGCTGAGGCTCCCGCAACACAAGGTGGCCCAAAGAACCTGGAGACGGTCACCAGGTCAGGTCGACAAGTTGTCAGACCCCACTACCTGACAGACTATTCGCAGTAATTGGAGGATGGACTATGTAAAAAAAAAAAAAAAAAAAAAAAAGGGAGGAGATGGGGAAATGGAAATGTGTTGTTATATACACTTGTTGCATTTGTGGAAAACAGATGTTTTGAACACGTTAATTTGTTATTGCCTATGTTGTTAGATCTGTTGTAAATGAGCAGAGCAGATGGTAAAAGTGTGTTACACTCGAATGTCTTAGTCAGGGAAAGAGACTAACTTGAAAAAAGAAAAAGAAAGATGTGACAATAGGATCGTTTGTTAAAGCACTGTTGTACGGGGGACGGATTTAGAGGGTACACCGCACACGCGGAGCGGACGGGATAACGTTACGTTACGAGTATTGATGACTGCACACCAATAAAGTTCAAGTAAGCAAGACTGCTTTAATCGTCCATTATGTATAGTCTAGAGAACGACAGAACATAATGAAACACTAATGTTCAAATATTCTGAAAATATTTGGGGATGTTCTAGGACTCAATGTGAACATAACCTAAAGGTTTGGTGAGCATAGAGGTTAATAACTTTTGAAGTTATAGGTCTTTCCTTTCTAGGCCACACCCCTTACAAACTTCATTGGTCAATAACTTTAATGAAGAATGAGATATCAACATTCTTTGCATTGAGAATCATTTTGCTGAAAATTCAGAATGGCGGAAAAAAAACGCCATGCGCATTTGCTTACCATAATTTACTTTTTTGTAGAGCACATCCAAGAGCACCTGTGTGCAAAGGATCAAGTAAATCGGTAAAAGTGGGAAAAAATTTCCCCTTAGGGAGCACTTACGGGGGCGCTAGAGAGCACTTTTGTTCATCCCCTAAAGGCGCAATCCAAAGAATATCTAAATTATTATGGTCTTTGGCCTTTTATATCAACATTTAACCAGGACATTCTGATCTAACATTCCAAAATTAAAGCCTCTCAAAATACCATAAATGAGCTAAATGGTTTCCTTCAAAATCTTTCACAAGACTACTTTTGGTCAATTTCAGGTAATAAATAAAAGCTAACTAAAAATAGCTACACAGTAATTCCACTTCAAGCAGCGAGTACACATCACCATGGTGTGACTTGGTGATACCCAAGACATTTTGTCTAATTTTATGTTTAATTCCTTTGAATACCTAATGACTTACTCAGAGCGTCAGGGCTAATTTGCTTGCAAATGAGAAAAATAAAGATTTCTATGCATCACATGATGTAATTTATTATTTTGTTATTTTTTGTTAAGAAACACAAGAACATGTTGGGTATTGAGTAGAAAACAAAGGTCTGCAGCATAATGAAGGCTAAGGCTGTGTAACAAGTGGAGTACAGCTACAATGGGAAACACTCAAGTACACACAAACATTCATGTAATATTTTTGTTTAGTTTGATTTCAATTGGAGACAATGTAACAGTGCAGTTTGGTTAAGAGTTTATGTCCCTCTCACCCCGGACATAAACTGTTTGTGCCCCTTACATCCGGCAGGAGGCTGAGGTCCATCAGGACTAAGACCTCCCGTCACACTAACAGTTTCTTCCCTTCGGCAGTCGGGCTCATCAACAGAGCCCGGGGCTCCCCCTCACTGACTCTCACTTTCATGTACATTCACTTTGTCATTTTCACTTTTCACTTGTCACTTTCTGTTTAGCTGGTGCACTTTATCTTTATTTTTATTTTTATCTTTATTTCTCAACTTTACTAACCCATAGCTTTAGCGTACTAATCCATAGCATATATTTTTTATTTATTTTAATTTTATTTTTATCTTTTTGCTGCACTACGTTGTCATTATTGTACTGTCTTCCGTCATGCACCAACCGCCAAGTCAAATTCCATGTATGTCTAACATATAATAATAATAATAAACGTTTCCTGATTCCTGATTCCTGGGGCTGTCACCCGGGGAGCCGTGCACACTCAGGTGGCGGGCTACATCTGGCCCGTGAGTTTGAAACAGGTGCTCTAGATCATCTCTAGAATGGCAATGTTTTCTGTTATATCTCATATTTAGTTCATTCTCAGCTTAAGACATTTGAAATCCCTTTTCTCTTCTTATTTTCCTTCTGTTGTTAAAAAATAAATTGAAAAGGTCCTCAAGCGGTAGTGGGAACCCTGACAGGTGAACACATGCAAACATTTTGTGTGGTCCCCTCCACCTTGGGGCTTGAGTCGAGGAAAAAGCCATTGTGCGATGCACTTCTCCATCTTTGCCTACAGATGTCACGAAAGAACAACTTATCATTAAGTTGTCACTAACTGACTTATCATTAAAACAGATGAACGTGCCGCCCCCGCCATATGTTGAAATTCAATTTTATAAGTGTTTGGGGAGGGGGGGGGCGACGATCCCACGCAGCGGACCTTATGGTTGCGCGTTTATGTTTGCGTGCGTTGCAAGGCAATGGTCACACTCAAGCTCAAGATCAAGCTAACATAAAATCAATGACGAAGAGGAGGAGAGGAAGGCCCTGCATAGAGGTCTGTATCTCAGACAAGTCGTTTCATGTCACACATAGGATGCTTTAGATTAACACTGTTGTTTACATAGCTAGCCCTTGTTAGCCAAACTGCGTCATGCCTTAAGAAGCCTTCCAGCTAGCATAGTGATGGTGCCATGCTCTTGACACATTCTAATCCCTAATTACTAATTTTAAGGTACCACATGGGTTTCACGATCACTGACAGTAAAGCTGCTTTACATTAACAAGGGAAATGACTGAGTGTAAAGAGAAAAGATTTGCTATAGGGGTGTTGTTGTGTTCTAATAATGAAGAAACACCAGACGGACGGGAGACATCTTGGAAGTATTAAAAGTATTTAATAAATGAAAGGGTGTTGTGATCTTGAGCAGTTTGCCTTCTGCTTCCAACTGGTGTTTTTTGGACCGCTGCTCGTGCAGCGCCTCCTGAAGAGAACCGTTGGTGGAGAGTAACCCTGTTACTTCAGACTCCAAGGACTGTTGTTGGTAATCCAGTTCCCTGAAAGTATTTTTCTCCAGATCGTCATACTTCTGCTGCCAGGTTGTTGACCGTGAGTTCAGCACTTTTGACAACAAGCTGTTTTGTTGACTCGGTAAGCTTCTGAGACAAACTCTTGCTCTTGTTGACAAGATACAGGTTCTGCAGAAGGAGTTTGGCAATGGCTGTTTGCTGATCTTGCATCTCTTGTAACATTTTGGCCTTCTCCTTGGAGGATTGCAAATGTGAGATAGTGAGGTCAGTGACATGCTCTTTCAGGACATGCAACTCAATGTTGGCACGGGAAAGTGCAACATTCAAATCGTATGTATTCGGAGGAGGTCGAGGCAGAGAACCACCTGCTACGGCTGTCTGGTTTTTCCCTTCATACATTGCAAATATCACTTGTGTTGGTCGCTTAATGACTGGATCCAAGTGATGAATGCACAAGTCTGGAAGCCCTCAATAAAGCGTGAAGCCTTTAAAAAGGGTGGTCGGTTAACTGATGTAGTCTTTGAAAAGAGTGATGGTATCTTCAGAAAGGCCGGCTGATGTCAGTTAAGGACTAATGTGGTTGAAAAATACTCACATATATACATATATGTTAGTGCTGTCACTATCCCTAACGATTAAATATTTAATCACAATTAATTGCATTTATGTTATAGTTAACTCAAAATTAATCATAATTATTCGCAAGTTTTTATTCATTCTAAATGTCCCTTCCTTTATTTTTTTCCATAAGTAGGGTCCTCGCTACGACTAGTCGTAGAGGAACCTATTGTATTTCAAGCGCCCAATTTCCCTCTGCACGTTCCACTGTAAATTATTTTTCCTGCTGAACTAAAGGAAAATGAGACAATAAACTAGTGTGAGCCCAAGATGGAAATATTTTGTAGATTCTTGATAAAAGTGGATTCAAAGGAAAGTCCTTAATTCGATCCTCAGGGGCTTGTTGAACCTCATGATAGTACTTCCAATATATTTAAAGAAACAAAGTGATTAGCAACCTATTCATCAATACATTCAGAACGCCTTAAAATACCCACAGAAAAATGCCATGGTAGCCAAGACTACAGTGTGAAGCATTTATATATTTGTTTGTGAAGAGTACAGGATATTCCTGTTGGAAGTTTTGTGCCGTTGACCATAGCAGCATGCCTCATCTGCTTAGGTTCCCAGTCTGATTAGATCGTGCGCACAGGAGCCCATGAAGATAAACGGTTTACATTCTGAGGCCACGTGGCAACAGTGACTTCTGCTGCAGATCTACTGGTAATACCGTTTGAGGCTGTGATAGGCCTGTGGAGAGCTCGACCGATATGACAGTAAATCATGAACAGTATGATTTAAACCTCATAAAACAAGGAAACGGTCTGTAGAACAATTTTACATTCAAAACCATATGAAACTGCTTCTGTTTTCTGAAGGATGAGTTAGTGAACCTAAACAATATTACGCAATATACCCATGTATGGTTATTCAATTTTCTACTATTATGCATAATCTCTAAAACTTTACAGTATTACTTGCTTTAAAATAATAGTATTTCAGTTGTAAATCACCTTTTTATTTTAGAGCAAATTATATGAGAATACACCTTTTTCCTCTTTTCTCCTCTTTCTTGACATTGTTCATAGTAATTTGTATCACATACTGACTATCCATTTGTAATACGGCCTATTCATTAATTTGTTTAAAGATATGTCTCTTCTCTTATTCATGGTACTTTCTCAGGCATACTTTCATGTATACAACATACGACACAACGTAATCGTACATTGCAGATAGCTATAAAGATAAAAGAATTTTTGTTTTGGGATAAAATTGCAGATCTATAGAGTCTATAGAGATCAGATTTACGTGACTTCAAATGCACATGAATGAAAACATGTCCAAAATGAAGAATTACATTACAGTGTTTCTACTTCATCGGACAGTATTCCTGTGTTTATTGTATTTTGCGGGCATCTGGACGTGTAAATCAATTCCTGAACGATTCTTCTTCACAGCGGACTACAGAGCCGCCCTCACTGCTTTTTTCATCCAGAACCCAAACCCTTTGTAAAGAGCCAGCAGGTAAACAACGCGCATGGGCGGCAGACGTCACTCCATCTTTGGTCTCACTCCCCGGATGTAGACTGTGGATACAAGCCTGCCATTGGTCACCTCTTCCTGCTGGCATTCTCCTCCCCTCAATCATCGCCCGCTTCCTGGGTGCCAGTTGGGTTCGGAAGTTTGTCACACGCAGTGTCACCATCTCCACACCGTCTTTACAACTCCAAGGGTCAGGTTTTGAATTAAATCAACATAAACACCAGGCATCTATAATGATCGTATGTTTTGTGAGCGTCTTTACCTTTGGTGGGTTTACATAAGGTTTCCTATTTGCAGATAACATTCAGAGTTACAAATGTAACACAACCCATTACTGGAGTTCTCTAAAGGCTGTAGAGCGAAGACAGTGACATTACAACCTTCAAAGCTCAAATTAGCCCTTCAGACAGTGTGTCTGCTCCTCCTCAGTAGTCCTCTCCATGCAGACAGCATGAGGTGAAGCCAACAGGTGGAGGCACAAGTTACATCAGGGTTCATCCGCAAAAGGACCATTTGTATGCCAAATTAGCCACCCTATGTTCATATTTCTCGGACACAGTCAACTTTTTGTCATGATCTTCCTCTACCACGTTAATGACTACAATGGAAAGAAATACATGTACATTTCTCGATGTGCTGAAATACAAATATTCATGTCAAAGGTGAAGTTGTCTTTTGACCATCTTGCAATGAGATGTTTGGATGTGTATCGTTCTGTATTGTCCAACTCTCTCTCCGTCTACACCTCATTTGTTGTGCAATTTGAAACTCTGCTCATTGTGCAAAATGTTTTATTGAAACAAATAAACAACTTGATTTATGTTATATTTAATTTGTGCTAATGTGAAGAATAATATAAACATAATATGATGATACATTTATATTTGAAAAGCTTTCTTGTTACGTGTCACAAAAATATTGCTGATCAATAAGTTCCTTTGAAGTTTCAGATTTAAAGTGCACTGTTTTTAATAAAGGAAGGGCGTTGATTGATGAAAGAGGTTTGTCTTTGGGTTCATCCAGAACTCAGTCAATCATTCTGTGTTGACACAAAAAACATAGTTAAAAACATGAACATGTTGTAGAGTTAGAGTTACTAGTCATTATTATTATTTCTATACCATGGTTTAAAAACCTTAATTATTTGTGGCATTTTTTGTCCGTTGCCATCTTGGCTTTTCACAACCAAAAGTGACACCAGAAAGTGGAACTGAGTACACGTAAGAGAATTCCTTCATGAAGGGAAAACACCATGTGATAGGGTCCAAGTTAATGGACGGAACCACTAACAGCCTCCAGACCGCACAACAATGTGGTAGCCACCTGTCAATCACAAGGTAGCCCCGCCCTAAAGCATACTCTGCTTCATGGCCTATTTGACTTTCGACAGAAGATCACTCACTTAATGGACATCATGCTGTATTGATGAATACTTTGAATCAAAAAACTAGATTATATATTATAGATAGATTGAGACCATGAACCCTTGTTTACAATGTTTACTTAGGTAATAAATGAAGAGAGAAGTAGAGTCATTTCCTCATAGTGTTTTATGCAATCAGAAGAGTCTCTTCTTGATGGACATCATATCAAATGGAATCTTGCACACAAACATCAAGATTGAACGGATTAGAGCTTTGAGGTCTCACAACATAAGCCTGTGGCCATAACTTTCACGGTGCATTTGTTGATTATGACAATTCATAAAATTATCTACAATGATAAAATAATGAATGGATTTTGTACGGACGTAGACTTGGTAAGTAAATTTCTCACAAGCAATAATGCATTTGAGAAATTCTAATAGCATTTGTACAGAATACAGGGAACTACTCTCATAAACATAGCGTACCTGCATTTGTTCATATATCCAGTTGATGAAGTAGCTGACATTGCCGTAGAGTCCTGGCTTGTTCCTCATAGCACATCCAATCCCCCAGCTAGTGTCCCCTGCCAGCCACCATACATCTCCCTCCTTGACCACCAGGGGCCCTCCACTGTCCCCCTGCAGGAGACAGTATCTTAGGTCAGTGTGTGTGTGTGTGTGCGTGTGTGCGTGTGTGCGTAAGTGACATAGACAATGTACTCATACTAACCTGACATGTGTCAACTCCTCCCCGCAGCCTGCCGGCACAGATCATGGTCTTAGTGACCTTTCCATCAAACACTTGAGCCCTGTTACAGGTCTCTCTGCTGTAGATGGTGACCTCGGCTTGGTTGAGGTGGTCCGGAGAAGGTCCTGAGAAATAGCAACGATAACCACACCCGGTTAGCTCAGTCAAAAGTGTAGAAAGCACTGTTTCCTTACTGGGACTTTCAGCCTTAAAAAATAAGTGACACAATCTGGACAAATAATCTAATGTCGAGGAATGACAAGTTGAGAAAGGACACATGGGAAGTCGGAAAATACAAACACCAGAAGATCGCAGTGATCCCCATCCCGTGATCCAGGCTTGACGTCCAGCAGACAGGTCAATGGCTGAGTTGGGGAGACACACTGGCCTCACCGTACCTGAGGCACAAATACGTCTTCAATGTTGCCTGTTACCAATAAAGAAATTTTCTTTTAAATGATGAGATATAACTGGAAAATACTAACTTGTGATTTGGAGAGGCGAATTTAGCCTGAGCAGGGCGATATCGTTCTCGTTATTACGCCTGTTGAACTTTGCGTGTATGATAATTTTTTTAACTGTTGCTCCTGAGCGGAGGCTCATCAAACCCAAGCTCACATCGCCTGACTGTACATTCCACATTTTAGCATAGGAGAACCTGCCATGAGGTCAAGCAGTCACAGGATAGGACATTTATTTTCTGAATGTAAAGAAAATGGTATAATTGAATCCATTCGAGATGGTGTAAAGCCAAAGGCTCACTCTTGGAAGCAGTGTGCGGCCGACAGGATCCAGCGGGGGCTGATGATGGAGCCTCCGCAAACGTGGTAGCCGTCGATCTGCAGACTGACCTGCCATGGCCACGCCCCTTGCGCTGCTTGTGTACCACCCACAATGCGAGGACCCGGAAGAGCTGAACTCACTCCGCATGCTGAGGAAAGCGCGCGGGGGGGGGGGGGGGGGGTGCTTGATTTAACTCAAACTTTAAGGTTGAAGTTGTGTTCTAGTAGATATTTGAACCTTGCGTCTGCATTTCAGAATTTGCTCATGTCGCCAAAATTCCTACACATGTCAGTGCTTAAGTTATTTACTTAAAGTGAAATCTTACCAATACATTGAAGCCTGACTGCTGGGCCTGAGCACCATTGGCTGCAAAGGAGAGCATCACAATAACTGGTAAAGATAAAATAATCAATGCCTATTTAGGAGTTGTAACATTTAAATAAGACTGCTACAGCTTACAGTCTATGTATAGTGTGATTTTATACCTGTAAGAGAGAAGGGACTGTATACTTGATCCATTGTTCCTTCCAGGCTTCAGCTTCATGTATCCCTTTGAGGCCAAAGAACCTGGGCTGGTTTGGGTGGAGGACTTATAGTCCTGTCTGTGGGATAGACCAATGTGTGATGAGTCAGGGGAGATCAACACACTTAAAATAATATCAGCCTTGCCAACTTGCTTTTTTTTAACACAACAAACTTATTTTATGGAAAAAAAGAAAGGTAAGATTTATATTTGAAATGTTTTTTTAAATGTTATATTTAGACTGGTAAGTAAACATCTGAGTTTTCAGAGCTTAGCTTATTTATTGTCATAGGAAAAATAACAAATGTATTGATGTACACTTTAGTGCATGTCAGGACTTGTCTTTCAATGTTTTTCAATTTTTGGGGGGTGGTACAATGCATTTGCCTAAAATGGTTAACAACCCAATGCTTTCCAGATGCAGAATGCATCAATTCACATTGAGTGTGAAATCTTCCATTGTAGTTTGGGAGTTAGGCACCCATCTGTGATTGGCCACGCCCATTGAAATACACCCTTTTGACCAGTTAATGCTGAAAGTGATGAGAGTGCAAATAATGAGTAATGAGCTCTGGGTTTGCAAATGACCTTCTTTTCTATTAAAAGTTGTCTAAATATGTTCAAACAAGACCTTGCTGTCAAACTGCAGAAAATCAGATTTTTTAATTGTTTTGATGTTATTAAGTCCTGTTTTACACTACAGTGCACATGTTGTAAAATTGAAATGATATTATGTTGGTTTTTTAAACTCTGCATTGTTATTTTTACTGACCCAACAATTCATATTTTGTCTTTTTATTTTTATTTTTTGAAAGTGTCATGTCTTGTGTGACTGTGCCAGAAGAGGGCGTAGCCAGTGATGAAGAAGGGCGATCAGCACCTCTTGTACCCCATCCTCTCACACACGTCTCTCCCGTAGATGTCGTCCCAGTTTTCAGCACACACGGGCATCCAGGCCCCCGTGTCTGACGAGTAGCCCTGAAGCATGAAGTTTGTCCCGTGGAGGCGAACTGAGGAGCAGGCAGGACAACAACGCTCTTTCACCGCCATGACTTTCACTCAATGTGTGAGGCTGCTCATGTAAATGACTCACAGCACTGAGACTCATCCTCGCCGCGAGAACAGTCCTTTACACCGTCGCACCACTGGGAGGGGCTCAAACACTTGCCCCCATTGCCACACAACCTTCCCAGTAAACACTGGTAGGACACTGAAAACACACATAAACAGCAGGCATCACGCGCACAGCAAACCAAACGCATGGGAGGAGAAAAAGACGTCCGAAGCAAGCACAAGGCTCTTCTACTGAACTTACGGAAATACCAGACTAGTGTGGCGGCAACTGCCAGGATTAGAAGCACAGTCAGTGATGCACTTAGAATATGTTTCCCCTGACATGTCCTTGTTCCTGCAATGCAAAGAAAAAACTGTTAAAGAAAAATGTTAAAAGCAAATTGCCTGCTCTTCATGATTTGAATGTTACACATGAAATCAGGCCTAGCAGATACATAAACTAAACATAATGTAAATGAAACATGCAGTTTAGGAGTCGAATAACACAAAACCGAGGGAAGCTTCTAGCTGCATTTTCTTTATGAAGCATAACTTGGAGGTGGTTTGTGTTGATGATATTTCATTGCTTTTCATTAAATCTATTTTATGGCCTTATACCGTACTATGAAGGCTTCAAAACTATCTACTAACAGGTTTATAGAGTATAAAAAGAAAAGTAATCACAGTAGCCCAATAACAAACTGAAGAGAGCATAAAGCATCATTTTGGAAGAGCAGTTGTCATGAAGCACAGTAATGTGGTTGTTAGCACCGTTTGCGCTGTTTGAAACCACCTTCCTGTCCTTTCTGTGTGGAGTCTGCATGTCCCACCATGTCTGCATGTGTTCTCTCTGGGTCCTTTGGCTTCCTCCCTCAGTGCACAGACATGCTCTAGGGGTTCGGTTGATGGTGACTCTAAATTAATTGTAGGTGTGTGGATGTCAGCCCTGTGACTAGCTGGCCGGTCCAGGGACTACTGCGTCTCAAGCCCAATGTTATCTGTGGCTCTAACATACACACTGAATTGCTGTGTCTGTGTGCCGGTTTCACTGCGTAATAGACTGCCCCCCCCCCCCTCCTCTTAGCTGAGCGATAGGCTAGGTGAGATAATGAAACACCTTTCAGAGATTTGCCCCTTTTCTAAGTGTATTCTTCAACTTTTTATCACTCCAAATATATACTAGTTTACCCTTATTGTATTCTAACATATTTGTGAGCATGTATATATAATTATGTTATATTGTTTAAAATGAGTCATGAATCACTGACAGGACCCACACATTCCACTTGGTACGGCTTCACAAAAGGCAACAGGAATCACCCGTTACTGTACCTGTCTTTGGTCCCGTGTTGTGCGGGTTCGGGTTAGGTCCAGGTGCCACGGTGTGGTGGGTGTTGATGGTTTTGGGAGGCACTGCAATGTAGCTGGGGGTCGCTTGTGGGAGGTTAGGGTAAATACCCTGCTGTGGGGCAGTAGGAGGGGGTCTCCCTTCCTCATGGCGGAACCCGATGTTGTCATACGTGGGACCATATGCCTGCAGGTGCAGTGGAGAGGTTTAAGGAAGAAATCATGAAACAATAATCCGATAACAGAAGGGGGTCCAAAATACGGCAATCTGGGGTGTGAAATTGGGGTTGGAGGCGAGGCTTAGTGAGTTAGAAGCACGGCTCTGCACCATGGAGGCTCAGTCAGTAGCTGCTGTTAACCAGCCATCTCCTATAGTCGGTGCGGACCACATAGACGTATCGTTTGCTCCTGCTAACCGTCCCCCGGCAACCCCCGAGCGGCCGGGAGGCTGGGTGACTGTCCGGAATAAGCATAAGTCTAAGTCGAAGCACACGGTTAACCACCAACCACTTCACGTTTCAAACCGCTTCTCCCCACTCAGCGACACACCCGCTGAGAAGCCAACTCTGGTGATAGGTAGCTCCATTCTGAGGAATGTGAAGTTAGCGAAACCAGGGTCCATAGTCACTTGTATCCCCGGGGCCAGAGCGGGCGACATTGAGTCTTATCTTAAACTGCTGGCTAAGGATAAACGTAAATACAGTAAGATTGTAATACATGTCGGCGGTAATGACTCCCGGTTACGCCACTCGGAAGTCACAAAAGTTAACGTGGAATCGGTGTGTACATACGCTAAAACAATGTCGGACACCGTAGTTTTCTCTGGCCCCCTCCCAAACTTGATCAGTGACGACATGTATAGCCGCATGTCGTCATTCCGCCGCTGGTTGTCGAGGTGGTGCCCAGCAAATAATGTGGGCTTCGTTGATCACTGGAAAACGTTTTGGGGAGTGCCTGGTCTGATTAGGAGGGACGGCATCCATCCAACTTTGGATGGAGCTCAACTCATTTCTAAGAACCTGACCCAGTTTCTTAATGGAGTTCAGACCAGGAAGCAGAGTCGCAGTCTTACACACTTCTCTGCGCTTCCTTCCGAGCAGTCACTCAGCGTAATTAACTCTATAGAAACTGTTTCTGCCCCACGGACACCGTTATTTAAGTTAAAGGTAAACAAACGAGGAGTTATATTTAATAACTTAATCAAAGTTAAAAGTAATAATACAACAGTCAAACAAACTAAGAGAATTAAAGGGGGACTTTTGAATATTAGATCTCTGTGCTCTAAAGCTGTTTTAGTAAATGAACTAATATCTGACAACCATGTTGATATTTTCTGTCTTACTGAAACATGGCTATCGGATGGGGAGTACTTTAGTTTAAACGAAGCGACTCCTCCAAGTCATGTTAATACTCATATCCCCTCGAGGGGGTGGAGTGGCAGCTATTTATGACTCCTGCCTTTTAATAAACCTTAAACCTAAACTGGATTATAACTCATTTGAAAGTCTGACTTTCAGTCTTTCACAACCAACCTGGAAAATAATCCAGCCGGTTCTCTTTGTAATAGTGTACAGGGCCCCAGGTCCTTATTCTGAATTTTTATGTGAATTTTCACAGTTCTTAACGAGTTTGGTCCTTAAAACGGACAAGGTAATTATAGTGGGTGACTTTAACATTCATGTGGATGTCGATAACGACAGCCTTGGTACTTCATTTCTCTCTTTGCTGGAATCAATTGGTTTCTGTTGGAGTGTAAATAAACCAACTCATTGTTTTAACCACACGCTCAACTTGGTTCTTGTATATGGTATTGTGATAGAACACTTAACAATCTTTCCACAGAACCCTCTCCTGTCGGACCATTGTCTGATAATTTCTACTGCCAGAATCTCCTCCTCCTGCCAAGGGTTTCTACAGGTTCTTACTCCTGCTGCTGCCATCATCATATACTTTAAATATGATTCATATTACTGTCATCATAAACCAACATCTTTCTGCTCTCCCTCCCCACAGAAGCCTCTGTGGATGGTGGTTCTATCTGATGGAGGTTGTCCCTGCAGTGGTCCTGCCGTACACTTGTTCTGCTACTTGCAATTACTTGTATCATTTCTGTTAGAGGAATTGAATGTATTGTACATCTTTTACATTGTTGATTCTGTACACATGACATCCATTGCAGTCTGTCCATCCCGGGAGAGGGATCCCTCCTCTGACGTTCTCACTAAGGTTTCTTCCCTTTTTTCCCCATTGAAGGGTTTTTTCATATTTTGGGGAGTTTTTCCTGTGCCGATGTGAGGGTTTGGGACAGAGGATGTCACATGTGTACAGACTGTAAAGCCCTCTGAGGCAAATATGTAATTTGCGATTTTGGGCTATACAAAATAAAATGAATTGAATTGAAATAAGAAACAAACTGTTAAGAAATACAGTAAAATATATGACAAAAATGGAAAGGGAAAGTTTAAATGAACTTACCTGGTTATCATTCATAACGAAATTGGTTGCACGTTCTGCGGAGGGAGGAAGACCGTGGCTCGATGAAAAGGTTATGAAACATTTTAAAATCATGACTCACCTCATGACTAAACAGTAGCATGTAGTATAAATCATAAGCACTAGGTTGAGCAACTGGCATATTATGTAAGGAAGATTAAAACTGCATAGTAGAAATTACAATTACCTACAAATCACGGATAATTCTTAGGCTCGATATTTTCAAAAAACAAACTAAGCCAAAAACACTCACATGGCACCCGTGTAGGTTGACTAAATAGTTCACACTAAGATGGTCACTTAACACTTTTATCCACATTGTTCACCAGATTTCCACCTACCTTGAAGGAGCCACAAATTCCTTCTGCCTCTGAGGTCTGTACCTCAACCTACTGTTTCTCTCTCTGCCTCACGCCCCCCCCCATTCCTTTATTTATTAAAGAGCCATAACCACACCTTTCCCACTGTGTGCACCAGTCAGCCTGTTGTGCGCCACCTGAACTATGCGCAATACTTCCAATAAGGCCGGTATGAATGACGGCCAGCACTGATGCCTATTGATACTAGACTCTGAGATGAGCTGAATCAAAGTGAGACTAATGAGCTATTGATTTAGGACAAAACCTCTTTGAAAAAGTGAATATGCCATTTGCACCAATGACCCTCCCCCACAAAACCCATCGGATTTTACTGAACAGTTGGAATGGGTCATTAATTCAGTTGTCCCAAGTCCCACAAGCAGAACAACTCTGTAAAAAATACAGGGGAAATAGCTAAAATAACTTTGTATATTACAAACAATGCAATCACAATGTGACAGAGGAAAAGTCAACAGGTGATAAGCCTTCAATCAGATAGAGCCCAATAGGACCAAAACTAGAAAGATTAAGTAAAGTGGAAAAGGCATAAAGACATTGTACCAGCTATTGTCCATCTTCCAAACCAGACATGTCTGACCGATTAATCAGTAACGCCCAAACAAACAGGTAAGTGGGCTTAAAAATAGTTTTGGTTGAAGGACTTTCAGACCCTGTTAATATTTAACTCAACGTTTGACTTTGTTAACTTGCAGTAACAAAGGAATGAAGAACCAGTAAGAGACTGCAAGAACAGAACGTCCTATCAAGTGACATCACCTAGAACACATGTGTCAAACTCAAGGCCCACGGGCCACATACGGCCCGTGAATGAATTATCTTTGGCCCGCATGATCAAATCTATTTACTATTGGAGCTGGCCACGCATCACCATAATACTACACATCCCACAATGCACTCCGTGTGTCGTCTGTGAGGCACGCCTCACAGTCTATTACATTTGTGTCAACTTTCAACCCTATCCCTCTCCCCAAAAAATGGCTAAACAAAAGGTGGAATTTGAAAACAGGAGTTTTCAAGACAGGTGGGAGGCAGGTCCGTGTACCTTAACATCGTCCCTTTACCGTAAAAACTATACCAACAACTTTTTACTCCGTTGATTCTTTTTGTGGTTTTTCCCATAAAATGAAAATACGAAGCGTAGCGGCTAAACCGGAAGTACGTAGATTTTCACAGTAAGAATCGACGCAACCGTTTGTAATGACAGCGGTTACCAGGGTAACAAGAGGAGAAAAGTTCATTAACGGATATAAATAAATAATCCTGGACCGACGGGATGTGTTAGCAGCAGTACTTGACTACACTCGCTGCTCTTGGCTCTGATATTTGTTGTCCACAGATTGTTTTGCTTCAGTGAGCAGAGCAGAGACAGTTTAAGGAGATCGCAGCGTAAACGTGTTCGCATCTCCACCAGCAGGTGGCAGAATACGTGTATTTAAACCATAGATTTCATTATATTGAACTGTCTATGTTATTTGTCTAGGTTACATATGTCGAACTCGTGGCCTGCCGCCGGTGTCCGGCTGGCCGTCCAGAGCGGTCCGCCGCCGGAGTGCGTACGTCCCGCCGTCAGCAAACAGTCGGTCAGACCGCCGCGCGCCCCCCCCCGTCAGCCGTTCGCGCCGATCATCAATCAGATAGTTCAGTTCGTCGAAGTGGGCGGTATCTGGCCCAAACATGAAATGAGTTTGACACCCCTGACCTAGAACAATATTCCTTTTTTTAGCATACTCCATCCCATTGTTTCACTGTAACAGCATATGGTCTGAACTACTTGTGAATTACATGTGGTCTACATTTTACGCACTAACTGAGGTTAAAGACGGCCTCTCCTGAATCTTTACTTTCCGAACTGACTGGTCAGGGCAAAGTCAGGACTGCAGTATCTCCTCAGATCAATTTTTACGAATCGACTTGCGTCGATGAGAAGTTGAAGACAGCCTCTTCAAATCAACTTTCCAAATTGGCTTGAGTTGATGACAGGATTAAGGATTTATGCCTCGCCAACCTAAACCATTTCCTAGCTGATCCAGAGAAGTCCGGCTGCCCCAGTCCTCACTTCCTGCACAAGCAGCTCTCCAAGAAGGAAAACTTCTTCTACCCCAGGATGCAACTTGCATGTTACACAAGCACAAACAGCTTTTTCGGTACCAAGAAACCCAACAGCCTTCCCCTCCACACACACCTAACCCTCCACATGCATTAATTACATTTTTAATTGATGTTTAGATATTAGGATATCCTACAATAGCTTTTGTTGATTTCAAATGGTATTGATCTGATTAGTATTATTGGAAGTTAATAAACCCTGTTATACTTGAAGAAGTTTTCTGCGATTTCGTTGTGCATATGTGTACTGTAGTGTTGGCTGGAAACAGTCAGTGTACACACCTTCAATTCCTGGCTCCTAATGAGTGAATATCAATTTTGAGACTTATTGCTTTAATAGTTTAGTTCTTAGTCTCTTTTTATCTTGGATTATTAATAATTCTATTGATGTCAATGATTTAATTTCACACTAGCTATTAATCAACACATTACCCCTGCAATGTGCCCAATAAAATTGTGCCCTGCCTAACGCCATTCCAAACACTCAAATATTAAAATACATTTTTAGGAGTTAATTACACAAGTATGATTCCCCCATAAAAGAAAATAGCTATTCATTTTGTTGCATACTTGAACTTCACAAGCACCGACTGCTTCCTTTCACTCCCTCAACAACTTCGACTAGGTTACCTTTGTTTCTTCCTAACAGTCATGAAAACTATTACACCGCCATCTATAGGCAAAAACATGCAACAGCATCATAACGTCAGAAAATAAAAAGCCACAAAATCATGAGAAGGGACCAAAGAAAAGACTAAATGGGGGATATGCCACAATTACGTGAATTGATATGGGGAAAAAGCTCAATCAATATTATATCAATATAAAATATATCAATATTAGATAATGTTTGGGATAAGTTTTATTATATTTTAGAGTCAATTTCCAATGCGTTAAGAGGTACAGTAATGGTAATTATTAGCCAACTATAGGTTACTGTAGTAAAACAATTTCTAAATTAAAAACAAAACTTTGTAACAACAAATAGATTAATAACACAAATGTGGTTTCATAAAAACTATTTATGTAACCATTTCAAATCAGAAATACATTTTGTTTTATCAAACAAAAGGAGTGTTTTGAACGCTGCCGTTGTGACGTCACGTGCCACGTATCCGGTCCCACTTTGCTGCCTAGGCAGGGTCACTGGCATGGAGGTGTAACAGAAGCATTGTTCACAGAAAGAAGGGGAGTGGACAGATGCCAGAGCCTTTGGAGACGGCAGCTAGTGAACACAAGAGAGCGTTTCACAGAGACACAAGTTCCTACATCCACTTTTCTACATTTTCTGGATCAGAATAGATGACGCTCCACCTCCTCCATTGCAGATGCCTGCCAGTCCGTATTGGCCAGACTTCAGGCTGTGCACCATGTGGCCCACGATCCTCGCCCCAGACATCCTGAAAATACATCATCAGTGATCAGAACCTTGTCTGAATACACACATCTATATGTTGCATTGACAATTTGCACTGAAAAACTTAGCTTACGGTAATAATGAAGCAAAAAAGAATTGCGGCTAAATGATAATGATATGCAAGTTTAGCCCTTAGAGTTTAGTACAAGTGGAAAATGGTATTTCCCTATCCTGAAAAAAAGAAAAAGAAAAAAAAAACTACTTACTTAGGTGAGAAGTTTTAATAGACCTCCAATATAATTTTCTTTTGTAAGAGGCTGCTTTTTAGATAATTTGTCCAAACTTGTCTCTTACTAGACTGGATCCATTTCCACATCCAAAGGAGAAAGAATTATTCTCATTCCTTTGGATGTGGAAACATTACACCTTTCGCAGCTAGAGTTTTCTTCTCCTCATCCAAGGTGACTCCCAGACAGTCCGTGTGAGTGTCTCTCAGCTGCTTACCCAATGGGGTGTCCCAGTGACACGGCACCCCCGTTCACGTTGACTTTCTCAGGGTCAATGTCCAACATCTTGATGTTGGCCAGAACAACCACGCTGAACGCCTCGTTGATCTCCCACATGGCGATGTCATCCTTCTTCAACCCTGCTGCATCCAGGACCTGACACACACACACACAGACACACACACACACGCACAAGCGCGTGCACACACACACACACACACGCACACACACACGCACAAGCGCGTGCACACACACACACACACACGCACACACACACACACGCACGCACACGCGCACACACACAATGGGTGAAAACCGCAGGATGTTATAACAGAACTGGCCTTCAAAAAGTTTTGAATCAGACAAGTCAGTACATGTATTCAGTCAACATGTATGTATATACAAATATATTCGACCCAATATTCAAGGATCACTAGAAGCGACATGTACTCACCTTTGGTACAGCGAATGCAGGAGCAATGGGGAAATCAATGGGTGCGACAGCAGCATCAGCAAAAGCTATGCAAAAAACCCCCAAAACATTACATATCAATTTTGCAAATAAATATAAATACAAATAAAAAGGTCATGTTTAAAGGAGTGGTAACCGCAAACATTAACCAAATGGCCGTTATATTTTAACTTGATAAATACAGCCAGGTATTTCTTACAAACAATCCTTGCCAGTGGCGTGACGTTGAGTCTCTTCGCAGCATCTGCAGTCATTAAAACGAGAGCAGCTGCCCCATCGTTCAGTGTGCTGGCATTGGCCGCCGTCACTGTGCCTGATGAGAAGGGGACGACAAATTTACATTCAATGAAAGATCTTTACATAAAAATAACAATTACAATTATTATTTTACTGTGAAAAAGAAAAAAATCGCAATAGTGGACAAAGAGCGCCCAAAATGACCCCTCCCTCCCGCCCATCATCGGCCCCCACAGAGTCTGAAACCTAGGGGAAACACTGACCATTTTGAGTAAGGGTGGAGGAATCTGTAAATTTATCACTTTCAATTCAAAATATGCAAAATCAATGCAAGTAATGACAACAGCATCATTACCATTCTCTTTCTGGAACACTGCCTTCAGTTTGGGAACTTTGCTGAAGTCGACCCGCCTCCACTCTTCATCCTCGGACACAACCAAATCAGGTTTGCCTGCAGAACAATATCCACATCAGATAGGCTTGGCTATATTTACTAAACGACCCAGGTCCCCCGGCTTCGACCCAGTACCTCTCTGGGGAATGCTAACTGGCACGATCTCCCTGGCCAGCACGCCGGACTCGTACGCCGCTTTGCTGCGGCTGTACGAGCTGATGGCGTGTGCGTCCTGCTCCTCCCTGCTGATGCTGCTGTTCTTTGCTGTGTTCTCTGCACAGTTGCCCTGTATGAGAGCGCAAAATAAAAAAAAAAAGTCTAAACACATCAGTACGAAACCAACCAAATTTTTTTTTAGACTTTTTTTTTTACCGCGACCCACTACAAATGGGTCCGCGACCCACCAGTTGAGAAACACTGGTCTAATGTATTGAAAAGCTATGACCAAAAGCATTTGAATATATAGCATGTTGGTATCAGGAGATTGACATGTGGTTTACCATGTGGAATTTGTTGTAGACATCAGTGAGGCCATCCTTGACAATGATGTCTTCCATCCTAACTCCGCCATAGGTTGGGGTATCTCTGGACATCACATAAGGTACGTTGGACATGCTCTCCATGCCTCCTGCCACCATCACATCCTGCGATCACAGAGACAGCCACATCCACGTTTTATTGCCATTAGAAGTTCACTTCCTCTGAGTCCTGGGTTTGAAAGGATTCATTAATTACAGCCATAGGCTTCACCACGTATCCATTGGGAGGGTCGTGCCCCCCCCCCCCCCCCAATATTGAGAAAGTACCAATCTGCCCCCCCCAATATACAGCAGAAAATATGTAAAATATAAATGTTCTCCTCTTATGAACCCTGTCCATAGATCGGTCCCAACAAACTGGACCGACTTCAGATGCTGGTGAGAAGAGACAGAGACTTTTCTACGTCCTCCGTCTTGTGCTTCATGGAGACCTGGCTCTGTGGATCCATACCGGACTCCGTGATCCAGCTGGTGGGCTTCAAGCTGCTCAGAGAGGACCGCAAGACGAATGGTGGAGGAATCTGCTTCTACTCCAACACTGTTGTCCTGATGTGGAATCCTTTATCATTAACTGCAAACCCTGCGTGTGGAGCAGACCAACCTGGACTCCTTGGTTATTGTCTTTGGGAACTTTAACAAGGGAAACCTCAGCCATGGACTTCCTAAGTTCAAAAAATGTATTAAATGCCCGACCAGAACACCCTGGATCACTGCTACACTACACCAGCCCAAAACCAGCTTTAAAAAAAATGGAGAAAGATATTCATTTGGACCCCCACCAATATCTAAACCATGGTTACAACCTTGATCTCTCAGACTTTTAGTCTACGATGTGTTATGGACTATTCTGCATCGCCTCAAACGCGCTAAACACTCCAGCTACTTTTGGAGTATAATTTCTGGTCAATTCACATGAATTCCCTCATTCACACTAAACACAACAAATGGTGGTTGTACGCAGTTTGTTAAAAGGGCGAGGTCTTCCTGGAACAGTGATAAAATAGGTACAGGGATGTATTGTACAGCTCGGGGTACACGCAGACAGACAATGTTACTATTAATTGTTCTCAATGCTGATAGAGTTGCCGAAGTTGAAGACTTCGGCCGTTTAACCCGAATTTGTGCAACTTTGCTGCAAAGTTACGCGACAAATGCACATTTGCAGCATTCCAGTCTTATTGCGTCTGTGCATAGCCTTTGTATGTAATCCTGTGGCGCAAGAAGAAAATAAAAAAATCACATGAGCGAGCAGAAGAGAGTATGCAATGCTAATACTACCTGGTGTCCACACATTAGACTCTGAGATGCCATCATGATGGCCTTCATCCCAGAGGCACAGACTTTGTTGATGGTGGTTGCTGGAGTGCTGAGGGTCAAGCCTGAAGGTAACAAACAACATTGGAAAAGAATGATGGATAAAAAAAAAAAAAATAGCATCTTTCCCTTCATTCAGTTGTGCATTTACGTGTCAGTCTGGCACTGGGAATCTGCATCATCAAGATGGTACTATATTATTTCAGAGTGAACCATCTACCAAAGCTATTGTCACATTAGCTTCCAAACTTCTTTTCACCATTTATACCACTGTGCTGCCCCACATGGAAAGAATGGAACATTTTGTTAAGAATTCTAGAGCAACAGGATTAATAGGGAAATCTTAGTCAGTACGTCCTTGGATTATCAATTTCAATACCTCCAACTTGTATTCTATCATATGTTCATTGAGAGACAATAAATACTAATGTATTATTGCCCAAGTCCAGCAGGTGAACGACATGACAATGCTGCTTTAAGTGCAATCCTCTCCGATTCCCACAGATGTTTTTGGACATCAATTTATTGTTGCAATGGAAGTTTGTAGAATGAGGGCAATACCTGCTCCAAGCAAGGCTTGTCTTGTGGGGGCCTGCCCTTCTCCTGCCTGAAGCACGTTGCCCATGTAGACTTCCTTCACCTCCTCTGGAGCAATTCCTACAAACCAAACAAATGAATGTACACCCAGCAATCTTCCCTTTGATGCAGCACTCCACCTGCTTATGCATACAGCTGATCCGTCACATCAGGTAATAAGCCCAGCCAGGCATGAGGATGATCAGCTGATGTTACCTCAAGGCTTAATAGAAAGAACAGGTTTCTCCAGACGAAGTGAAGCATCAGAACACACCTGCCTTGTCTACGGCTCCCTTTATGGCGATGGAGCCCAGTCTGGTGGCGGGCACCGCTGCCAAGCTGCCTCTGAAGGAGCCCATCGGAGTGCGGACTGCACTAACGATGACGACATCCTGCAAGCCGCCCGTAACACGAGCGTTACGAGTGTGAGGCCCACGCGTTTAAATGTGACCAAGTTATAAAAGCTATTGTACTTACATTGAGCGACGGGCGAGACGTGTAGGTTCTAGAGAGGTACTTATGAGCCTGTGATGAGAGGTCAAGTAAGTGTTTCCATATTCAGTCTGCTGTATGACACATGGGGTTAGGAGCTGAACTCCGTTTGAACTCAAGCAGGAATACGCAGCTATGCTAACAACAAGAGCTGGCGTTAGCTAGCACCAAGTACAACGCCGGTGTTACGCGCCTCCTGGTTTTTGAGGGACTTAACACCGGAACACGGGCTAAGGACGCCGAATGAGCGACGTCACCCCGTAGCCCCCCACAGCGAGGACCCCTTTGGACTTTCAGAATGCTGTCAGTTAAACTCGCTAATGTGGTTCAATTGTTGATACGTTTTTTATAGAAACGGGGCTATGGGAGCTTCCATGTGTGTTCGAGCCGCTTGATTCCTTTGGTCAAGGACAACACAGAAAGGTTAGCCGGGCTGCCGCGAGCAAACCACCGGGGCCTTGTTTCTCCAAGGCCCCGGTGGTTTGCACAGCATTAACATTAAAATCACAATGAAACATACGAACCACAACACAACATTGGTACACGGTATCCCTTACCAGGCGTTTACAAAGTTGCGTGCGCATGGTCAAAAGTCCACTAGATGACATTCTGGAGTGTGGGGTTCACACACTTGCACCAACTTCACCTTCACACATTCAGCAGGAGGATCAAAACCTGTCAGCCAATCACAGTGGGAGGTGTTACCCCAACGTCACCGTCAGCGGGGCATTGTGGTAGATGTAGTTTTTCCCAATTTCATTTTGACACATAGTTTATTTGTATGAATAAATAAACGTAATGTTTTAATACTTTTTAATGGAATGTGTATTCACATTGCAGGTCCAGACCTTGAACTCTGTTAAAGCTACTGTAGCTGCTCTGCAAGTGGATACATTCGGCCTTGTCTAGTTAACTGAAAAAGCTCCTGTTAAATCTGCTCTTAAGCAAAATGGTTTCCTTCGCAACTCACCTATATTCAAACGCAAAGAATATTTACTTGTTTCCTATTATTCCGGTTTAGAGATATACTTTAATGAATGATTGTTTGAAATCTGCATTCATGCAACAATGCATGAGGTGATTCTTTGTTTTGTACTTAAATCAAATAGTAATTTGAAAATAAATTTGGCAGTTCTAGCAGCAGAATTGAGGAGCAGTTAATGAGTCTGCCTACATGTTTGATTACAGAGCTCTGGAGGCTGCACAAGGCGGGGATCCCTGGCAAAACCCCAACCGCGTGAGAAGTAGATTCGATGAGCGCTTCTTCAGTTAAGCCAAGAACTCACAGAAAAACATGCACTGCTTGTTTTGATTACTGCAATCATCATCATCATTATCATCAATAGCTGAATATTACTTTTGTTAACAGATCTTATCTACATTGCACAACTCAAGGCTAATAGTCAACAATATGTTACACTTACATTTTCTTTTCTTTTTTGATTAAGATTTAGTTTTTAAAAAATGTCTGTTTTCCAAATGGCATTTTTTTTAACACAAACCGTAGAAGCTCTTATGAGTATGTTCCCTCAGGCATCCAATCTGGATACTTCTTCATTATAACATGGTGCCTTCAACTTTTCCACAAGAGGTACTCTAAGGCACTGAAAAGGTTGACCCATGTATCTGGTATTTTCTGTGTGCAATACCATTACTCACATGTGTTGAGTAGAGTAAATACCTCTCTGCATCTTTAAAAGAATAAGGAGACTTTGCTCAACAACAAGAACAGTCATCTTAGAAAATTTAAACATTTTAATAAATAAAAACTGATGTAATATACACCATTGTGAATATACAACTACAACAAGCATACCAAGACATTTGAAATACAAAAAAAACACAGTTTGCTTGAAAAGCTTACTTTTTAGAAAGAGTGGGAGTGAGCAGGAATTACATTAGCCATACATTCTTATTAGTGTGTGCCAACAAATATAAAAAGCTTCATGAGCACTGACTTATCCAAGATGGTCAACATAAACAACAAATAAAAAATACAAGAATAAAAAACAAATAGTTACATATCTGGACTGAAGATTTCCATGAAGAGACAATTTGAGGTACTGAGTTGTCTACACCTGTAACTAACAGAATACACTCCTTTCCACAGGGTCCTGAAATAAAAATAAAGTCTGTAACTCAAACCAGTACTACATATCCGAGGAAGACTATAGGAAACAATTAAGAGTAGACAACTCCCTTGTTCTTCTTCCGCTTGTATTGCATTTTGTGATGAATATAACATGTAACTTAAAAAACATGACGCTTGTCATTTAAAGTCGCTCGAAAAAGGGTGAGTGTTAACTACTTTTAAACATCCTGATGAGACAAGATTTCAATGCTTCTTCCGGTTTTCAAAGATAGTATCACTACAGGTCTCCGAAGAAGCAACCACCTCCACCCAGTGGTTGCTTGTGTAGCTGCTGCGTCACAGGACAACTAGATGTTGATGCTGCTTATTCTGTGAAGGGAAAGGGCACCTGCAGGGTATGGTGGTATGTCTACCGGACCTGATAGAGAAAGACTAGAGAGTCAGTAAAACTGAATGTCTATGAAGAAATATCAAAAGTGATTGTGAGCATACCTGTTCACTCAGCACCAAACACAATGCATGGATACAATTGGCAGCCACCAATACATCAGACTTTGAAAAAAAGAGACTTGTAAACTAAACCCCCGGCAAAAGAAAATGTTAGGACATGTGGATTTGAGTGATCCGCTCATTTTCTTTGCTTTTTAATTAGTCGTTCATTTATCTTTGTTTCCCTGAAACAGCGAGCACTCAATGCAAACCATCTCAATTCCAACACTGACTGACAACAAACTTACAGTACAGTACAGGATTGTACAGCTACATTTCGTCTGAAGCAAGGAAACATCCAACTTAAAAAAAGCACCACAGATGTGTTAAAATAGCACCAGTTGTGAGAATGTATATCACATGTTTCTTTTTGGCAATGTACAGCACTGAATTGAAAGTCTCGGAGAAACGTTTAACAGCTGCTGCAACGCTCTGCCTCCACTTCTGAGCACAAGGTGAACCCTTCCTTCACATCAGTTCGAAGCGGCCGCATGAAGCACTGCGCCCTGTCACGCACATACTGTTTCTATCCGTAAATGACACAATGTTTGTGTGCTCTGCTGTGGTACACGGCGCAAAGGAGCACCATAGTCGGGAAAGAGAGTCTCGCCGTTCTTTCAGTCCAAGTAAAACAAAAAAAACATACAGGTGTAAACACAGAAGCTAACCTGGTGGAAAATATATGTATATAGTTAGGTAGTAAAGGTAAGGTGGCCCACACATATACAACAATTACATTTTCTATTCACACCAAATGGACATTGCTGATAGCTAGTTTGCCGTGTCCTTCTCTGTGTGACACACGTCAGATGTACAGTACAGTGACAATGTTGGTGGTGCACCATTCTCTTTTGTTTTGCACACGAGCTAAAAAACTGAGACCCATTTTCTCTACTTTGTGTATTTGCTACAATAAAGAGCAACAAATGGATATAAAAATAATAGAATATAGACTTATACATTCTTGAAAACAAGTACTGTCCCCTAATATATATATATATATACATATACAAATATATATATATATATATATATATATATATTCATATAACCATTTTTGTACAATGACAATATATTTATATCTATTTATATTTCCTGCCTTTATGGTATTAAATTCTTGAACTAAATTCTAGCATTTAGAAGATAGTGATGGGTCTGTTGCACCGTTTTATATTGTGTCACTGAGGGATAGTACTCAGTTCCCACTGAGTCTTAAATAGGGTTGAATGTGCATCATATTTTCTTCTACAAAAAATAGATATATGACAAGTAAAGCTTATTTGAAATATTATTTACAAAGAGTAACAAAATGTTTGTGGTCGTTAAATCTCAAATTTGTGACGCCTCAAATGAGGAGGAAAGATACATCATAACAATTCTCCTGCTGTATCATTTCAGATTTAGATTAGATCACGGTCATGATCCTTTTGTGAATGTCAGGTAATTTATTGTTATCAATTGATTTTACAAGTCTGTGCAGAAGGACGTTGAAACTTGTGACTTATGCTATTAGATCAATAACATTGTAAGTATGTCAGCTCTGTGAGTGTCAATATATTTACAGAAATCCCATGGATCTCAGTGATATGATGATTAAAGTCAAATTTACAACAATTAGTTGCATGTTTTAGATATAAGATGCAATGAGGTGCATTAAAGGGGGACTATCGGGTTACAATGCATCTACAACAGAACAACCTGTGCTGCACCAAAGATCCTTCCTGCTCCGAAGTCCCTCTCTAGATGCATGGTACAGGATGTGAAGCCAGAGCACAATGTCTGGTTCTCCTCAGCTCAGGAGTCAAGAGAGATACAGTACTGAGATATTCTTAATAATCCTGACTGTTTGTAAGCTATTTAAGAGTCGTGTGCAGTAGTACATTGCTGTCCACGTCACTCTAATGTCAAAGCTACTGTACACATGCGTGACTCAAAGAAACCCCTCATTACGGCACGTAGTCCGTCGTCATTCTAACCTAATATTTCACATAGAAGTTTACATCTATGCACTGGACTTTACACAAGTCACAATGTAGTTGCGCAACTGGACTGGACTTGGTTTTCTTCACCTAGCATGTGTTATAAAAATATCAATCAAATTAATTGTCATCACAGAAGTAGTAAAGGAGCAACTCTACACGTTCCAATTACCAAATTATCTTAAATCAATTCTAGCTGTTCCACTAAATGTATGTTGTTTGTTGCATCGTGATGCTTTTTTAAAGGGGAGAAACTGCCAGTTACAATTGTTTTACACATATTGCTCTATTTTGCTTCTTTTTTTCAGACGAGTGGGAAGAAAAAGTCCAATATACACACATGTTTATTTTACTAGTCTTTCCATTGGTGCCTAGATTTCTCCTGAATACACCAATAGTGACCATTAGACCGCGCCTTGTTTATTATGTTAACTGAACATCTGAGAAATCTACATAAATTGTCTTTATGTGAGTTGTTAACTGGGGACGTCATTTTTTAGTGAATTCAAAATGTATTTATTTAGAGTTTTGTAATGAGCCCAAACATGTTCAGCAGCACTTAAATAAACTCCCGGGGTTCATTTCTTTAACTCCCATTGTTGTTAGTAGCATTCAACTGTTACCATGTAATATCTTTCACTATACTGTACACTATGTACATATTTCACAGTGGCATATTAAGAGGTATACAGTACTTCTACGCTGAGCTCAGCCGGGTTAAAATGATCCCACTGAACCCTCACTATGCACATTTCAGGCCTTTAAATGGGTTCGTTTTTTACTTTGCATTTGAGGGGATGTAGATGCTTACCTCGATTATTTCCATATATCCACATAATAACTAATACATTCAAATAAAAATGAATGGGTATATGTTTCAGATTGATTGCATGCATATTATTGCGCAATTTAAGTAAAATATTCTATTCATTATATTTTTCTTTCCATTTTACAATATATAGATTCATTGTATCTACACATTTCCATGATTAATACAATGTATATTTAGGTATTTTCTCCACATCTTTCAGTGTTTTTCTCATCTGCCAGTCTTACCAAGATGCAGTAATTAGAACCAGGAACAGTCGGGTCAGTGTTACGTGGAAGGAGTGCCACCGATTTTAGGGATACAAAGTGAATTCCTCACCCAGAAAAAAGCAATGTTATTGGTGTGTATATTGTAAGAATAGGCTGGTGCAGTACAGTATGTACAATAGAAGCTGACGAACAGACAAAACATTTGTTGTTTTTGTTTTAAAGCCATGATTTAAACCCCGGATTAGTATTGATCCCATCCTAAAACGTTCCATCTTTGGTAGAAAATCATAGGAGACTGCTTTGAGATAATTCAGCAATGTTTGTCTTGGGGAACAGTTTGCAGTAAAGTGCCTGCGATATCATGGTTGATTTACTATAAATAAAGGGTTTTATAGAGGAAGAGGCCCCATTCGGAGTGATTTCTAAATCCCACCGTATTTCTCCAACAAGTGCCTTCTAACACCGGGTCTTGGAAGTGGCATTTGTAATCATTAATATATATACTCACCGGTATGGCGTTGCACATACGCGGCTCGCTTAGCACCATTAGCAACAAGTGTTTGATACAACCGCTCAGCGCCCTGCGATGACCTGTCAACATTAGATGTAATAAAATAAAAGTTATTTCCACAATAAGTGCATTATATTGACACATTCTTTTCTGTTAGCCACCAAATGCTCCGACTGTTGTAGACATCATAATTCCATCATAAAGGCACTAGCTTCTTTACTAAAACTGCTCATTTTTTGTAACTGATAAAATAACCCCAATGTGTGTGCATGATGACTTTATTAACTTGATTCCGTTGTATGTGAGATCATTTTATGTAAATAGATTTTATCATATCTTTTCTACACTTCTCCTGCACTTAAAATATCTAATATTAGATGAGAAGTCAGCTTCTCTTTAATAGTTTCACGACTCTCATTTTGCAGACATTCATTGTGGAAATATCTTAATCAAGCAACCGTGTTTACTTATGGAGAATTGGACTATGATGTAGTTGACAAAAGTCAAAAGAATTAAAGAAAAAGATGCTAACAAATTCCTCGAACATAACTATGAGCGATGCTACTCAGGACACATTTCAGAAGTACAGAAACCCGAGATATGTTATGAATTCAATTTCTGAAAAATCTGAGCACCTTTAACAACACAATTTAAAAAACAGCAGTAAAACTGTTACAGTATACAACCTCTCTCTGTTAAATCTAAAATATGAATGAGCTGAACGTGTGCAATGGGTGATACAGTTACATTTTTGATGTTATGGCACTTCCCACACTCATCCAAGAAAAACAGCCCCCAGGTGTCCACATTTTCATGTCAGTTTGAAAAGTTGAATCATCTCAGTACTGGAAGCTTCAAACTGAAAGTAAAACTTTCACAAACCAAGTTGTTAACGGGTGAGTTCACCCTCAGCATTGAGAATGACAAGCCCATAAAGAGACAGAATACAAAGAGCACGCACAAACAAATAGAATTATAAAAAGAATTGATTATAAATAAAAAGTGAAGCAGGCAACCAACCAGAAGCTCAATTAAGGCCAAACAAAGTCACTGTTTGTCATGCCCTCTTTATATGCATGAAGAAAATACTATAGTATACTATGGCACACAATCTTACCCTCCACTATGTACGTTTTTTTTTTAAATTTAATTGTTTTTGGCATAACTATAGGTATTTCTGAACCCTCTACACTTCCTAAAGTAGAAGAACTGGCGATGTAAAGAAGCAGACACACATTGGAAGTAAAATAGAGAAGGTTTTGCTCCAGTGCAAACAATTACATGATATATGAGAAGTTATATAGAGTAACTGAAAGTAGTTGAATCAGCGCTTTAGTGGTTCATCATTAGTGAGTGGAATGCAAATGTACGTTTAAGTGCTTGTTAAATGACAAAGAAATGGAATATAGTGAGAGTCAAGAGAATTCCTTCAGTTGGCTGAGTGAAGTCATTTTGTGTTAAGATGTGACCAAATCATCCTCATGCAAGCTAAATGAACTGAATGAACTCAACCTATTCACATCTAAAAAAACAACGGAAGGGAACAGAGCTTTAACATGTCACTATACTGTAAGGAAGGCCAGTGGAACACAGAGATGGAGAAAGGCTTGGTTGTTCTGCTGGCTGCTCTGGTGGTCACGTGGTCTCGTGCCCTGTGCTCTGAGGTATAATCGTTAGGAAGTGAGAACGTCCACATTTGTGAGGCAGGTTTCTCTCCACAAAGGAGACGTTGCTTGAAGCGGCTGTAAACGGAGACCTGCAAGGATAGTTTTTTTGTTGCGGGGGTCAAAAAAAAAAGAACCATGATCTAAGTCTGGATTTAAAAATGAAACTGTAACACTGACGAGGGAAAACTGGTTTGGTTTGGTTTGGTTTGCATGAATGTATCGCTACTTTTTGAATTGATCTTTTTGCACTGGAGTAAAACTTGTGAAAAGCTGTCGTTTTCATTTGAAATGTATATTTGAAGGGACTCCCTCTAGATTTTAGCGCACAAAGATCTTTTTTTTAACTTTAAAAGTACCAATGCACTTTTGTGTGCGCACAATCACTCATCACTGTACTGTCCGCACAGATGGAACATGCCAGAATGCTTGCTAGTGCAGATTGAACTGAGCGATAGATTTGTACTAAATCTGAGAACTGAAATGTAGTGCTCACCCCATTTGTAGACAATACATTGCAAACATCTTGTTTGTATTTACTGTATGGTATGTTGCAAGTGTTGTTCTTGGAATGAGGGCATATTGCATGATTGTAACCTTGATATTAAGGGCTTTCAGAGGAGCGTGGCGTGGTCCAGGTCTATGTTGTCCATGCTGGCCAGAATAGCCTTCTGGTCCTCTCGGGGTGGGCGGCGGTACAGCAGAGCAGAAAAGCGCGTGTAAGGGTCGTTGAGGATGGGCCGCTTCTTCTTCTTGCGGAAGTAGAGAGCTTCTTCGGGCTGGTGTACCTGAGAGGTGTTGGCCTGCTGGGTCTGAGAGGTGGTGACACCTGGAGGGTGGGGGGGAGATAACAGGTAGGGTCTAAGCCAATATTGGTGCCAATATTTTACTGGCAATTCTGCACATTAACCACACTGTCGTGACTGACAGCGTTTTAGTGATGCACAACCATACAAACGCTAGACTGTTCCATTGTGTGCTCTAGTTAATACGAACACTAAGAAGGAGTCCTGCCTTCCTCTGTAGCGTCACTCTTCCAATTTAGCACAAGTTCAGTTCAGAAGTGGTTTGATGTCTTAACAGCAAATGTGGTTGACAGTGGCTCATAGGTGGGCATCTACGAAGCAGGGTGGTCTAATGAAAGGAGCTATTGTGTTATATGAGAAATACAGACATTCAGAACTTGAAGAAAACCTCATCTTTCTTTAAAACTGTCCCCTGTGAGCCATCCAAGTTTATGGAATTATAATAATTACTGGAAAACTAAAATGTTAACACTGCTTGACAACGTTTTTACAAAGTCTTGAAAGAGTTTACCAAAATGAACAAAAAACCATAGAAACATCCTTCATAGGTCACAAAAGGCATATGAATGCATCTATCTAAAAGCAAAAAAAGATTTTTACCTGTGGTCATTGTGACATTGCAATTTAAAATATGATCTCTGTGTAAAAGGATTTCACACCTGCTTTCTTTCTGGACTTGGAGTTATTGTTGTTCATCATCATCTTCTTGGCCTTCTAAATACGTTGGTATCTCAGTGCATCAATCCTCTCAGACCCCGAAAGGGCACTCGGCGCACCTCGATGTTTTCTGGATGAAGAGCAGAGAGAGGGGAAGACGGGTAACTCCGGTCCAAACATGCTCAGTGGACTGTGTGCCTGCACTACGGAGTGCAACAGAGCCAGAAACCCACGCAACCTCCAAACTGCACTGCTCGTGCTAAGCAAAGAGGTGTAGCACACGCCAAAAGGATCAATATGAGACAATGGAGGAAACTAACAGAAGTTTTCTTCATAAAGGTTTGAAGAATAGCGGCAATAATAATTCTATTGGCAAAACCTTGTACGTCATCTGGATTTACTTACAGTTATGTTCAAATCAAAAAATATTGTGCTTCACAGAATATGTTAATAAATCCAGATGGTGTATCAAATTGTGCATCTTGAAATTCCCCTGCTCTTCAGGGACATTGAAGACATTTTGCTCAAATTGATCCAAACAATTTTTATCAAAAGGAAAGCAAAGTATTACATGACCCCTGAAACCATCTGTTGACCTCACAGTGCAGATCAGACATTTTGAGAAAATACATCATTCAAAAAAATACTTGCACTGTTGGTTTCAGAGGAAAATTGTCCAAAAGATGGGGGCAAAAAATATTTTCAACAAAATATAAGCAAGAATATGAATTGATGATACTTTTGCAGATTGTTTAATCATTAAAAAAATAAATCTATCCCTCTCTGAAAATAACAGAACAAATGTTTTCTTGTTTTTGAGTGTATATTTCTCAGTCAGCTCATGACTGCACGGACCTCCCTCCCATTCATGGAGGCAGCGATATGACTTGGCAGCCCCACAGATCTCTGCCACAAACATACATTCAGTTCCAAGGCACAGACAACAATAAGCATTACACAGAGGCCATCTTCCCACCGTGGCTGCAGAGAGAAACCGAACGTCGTTAGTAGAGGGGGAGAATCATAGCTGAGCAACAAAGCATCATCAATATGTATTCATAGACATGGATACTGTCTACAATGGGCTTCACCATGCTGACAGGGGGAGAGATGGCGGGAGGGGAAAATGACTACTCGGGAACAGTCACATAATGAAAAATAAGCCAAAGAAAAGCGAAGCACTAGGACAACAAATGTAACAAGAATTTATCCAGAGAATTTTTTCTTTTTTTCCCTTTTTTTTTTAAACGGAGGAGCAATATTTAGCGATGGCATGCATGGCAGTTTGCACATGGAACACGACTTTAAAGGGGAATACATTCAAAAGTACTCAGGAAGTTCACACACACATGAGGGGTCTTTAAGCCCCCTTGTGTGTCACCCCCTCTGTAAGCCTGTGGCAAAATATTTGTTCCTTAGAATAAAAAGAAGTGCGTAAGCTGTCGGAACTGTTCTCCAGTCCAAACTTTAATGTGCAAATATATACTTATATTCACAGTAGATTGATGCTCTCTACACAAGGTTGAGGCCATGTGTCAAGCTGGAATCTGTTTTTAGTTACTGGGGCAAGATGGAGATTAAAGCACTGGTCATGGCTCCTGCTCCTAGGGATGTTTTTCACCTTACGCATGCTAAGCTCTCATTGCCAGGAAGATGCAACATCATTCTTTCGTTATTGTTAATGGCAAAAAAAGCTGTGAAAGATGGATCCCAGTGGACACTGCTTAAATTGACGTCTTAATGGCAATCTTACAAATTATTTCTTGGAGATTAGGTCCAAAATATTTCAATTGGTGTCATACAATACAAGCATCTGTAAAATATATAAATGGCAGAATGTCTCACGCTTGAGGAGAATGCTAAGAGCATTTTAGAACGTGATTGTTTGACGATAAAAGATGTAATGTTGGCGTCCTAAAAGTCAGAAAGAATACACACACTGCCATCTATTAATATATATATTGTACAAAAAGACAGCACTCCAACTTAAACCGGTTATCATACCCCCTGAGAATTCCACATTTTCTTTTAGTTATCAACATAACCTCGATCTAACTCTAGTTCTAGGAATATTTACCTAGCCATTTTATTGTAATCACTATACTTTTAAATAAAGGAAGAATTTAATAAGACAGCTGCCATTATTATGAGCATGCTGCCTCGCTGAACTCGTCCACACAGGTGAGGGAGTGTTACTCATAGGTGAAGCAGATCGGTGGTCTAATGCCCTGTTCCCAAGTTTCTATGGGCAAGATACTGATTGCCAGCTCGCTCCCAAAGGCTGTTCTATTCTCATGTCTGTGACGTGATCTACAGCCATATACTTGTAGTAATGTTGATGGTATGATTTGAATACACTGTTATAAGATCCTTTTCACTTTCTACTAGGCGGAAAAAATAGGTGAGACCTAAAATCTCTAGATCACATGCATACGCCTGCCGTGAGGCTGCTCGAACCCGTTTAGATGGGCGCTATAATAAAACAGACGTTACCCAACGCACAAAAGCTGCTCACACAGGCAGTGTGGCTTGACTACTATGCTTTGCCGGCCTCTGGTCAGCCGAGGAACAGAATTGATTGGCCCTCTAAATCATATGGGGGTCATCTTCTGACCCAGAAGTAGGGCAAGGAGTACTTGAAGCACCTGGATGTCAGATTAGAATCTTGCTGAATATTAGAAAAGTGAGTTGGAGGAATGGCATGTTGATAATCAGATGGCTCAACCAAAGGCGGCTATATCCGTCCTGCAGAATGTAGAGCACACGCTTGTCTCACAGGTGATAGTAAACACTAGAGACATCCTGTTAAGAAGTGTGGTAATCCTTGAACATCTACTCTGAAATCAGATGGGTCTTGTAAATATGAGGATGTCTGCTATGAAGGCTTGCTTAGATTGGAACCATAAGCAGCAATAACATTGGACAGGAGCAAATAGAGGATATGGATTACTTTACTGGGCCAATAGGAAAAAGAAGGAAGGAGGCGCTGACTGTATTTTGGACATGTGCTATCTTTGACCTTGCACTCCATAGCAAAATACATTGCCACAAGATCAGCAGGCAGCAATTATTTAACTGGCATTGGACCAATGACAACTCATCAACTTGCCTTACTTTTGCGTAGACCTGTGGTGGATTTGGTTGAACATGGTCAGTTAGCAAACCACTCAAGCATGAAGTCATGTTGGTGATACAACCGACCTAATTCATTGGCTAACTGATCATATGCATATCAGAATGCATAATGTACTGGAGACTGCAGAACGTAAAATGCATAGCCACTTGAAGAAAAA
>NW_026909811.1:0-17351 GCF_949316345.1 Pungitius pungitius | reverse complement strand
GTCGTGACTCAGAGGGGACGCGGAGAGGAGACAGACAAACAGAGGCACGCTTCCCCCCCCTCCCCCCTCCGGGCGTGCGCTCCTCCTCTTCAGAACCTGGCAGCCAGGAGGGCCTTTTCAACGCCAAACAGGGGGGGGGTGGGTCTTTTCCTCAAGGACGATGGCCTCTTTGAGCACGTTGTGCGCGTTGTGACAGGCTCAAGTGTCGCACTTGTGTTCCCAGTGCTCAGCCCCCCCGTTATTAACCCGGCAACATGGGCCGGCTTTAAATGTGATGAAGTTAAGGGCAAAACCACGGCTTTGTTTACTATTATTCTAATCATTTAACCGCCCCCCCCCCCCCCCCCGGACGTGTCAACTTGATTGATGACCTCGCCTTCCCCACCCCCACCCCCACACAATCCCAGACCTCATCAACCCTGGATGAAAGCAGCAACGGATGAAACAACATTCCAAGTGGACCGGTTCCCCCTGGAGGCGCCCCCTCGCCCCCCCGCGCCTCCGGGTCCACTCTGCAATTTGCAAAACGGCGAACCGGCGTCCCTCGTGTTGCGTTGGACTCGACTCTGAGTAAATGAGCCATACCAAATAACAACATTTCTTCTCTAGTTCCCCCCCCCACCCCCTCCGCCCCCCCCCCCCCCCCCGCCTGCTCCTCCCCAGTCCGGGCCAAAGCCCCCCGGCACAGGACACGCCGTAACACCGGCACCTGAGTTAACGTCCTCACTCGCAAGCCAGAGTGGCCGCTTTGATTGACTGCTGGAAGTTGTTACCAAGGACATTGTTGCTGGGGAGGAGAGAGGGGGGATGAGGAGGAGGAGGAGGAGGAGGACTCCATCTCCTGAGATACTGCGAAGAAAAGGAATAAAAGGTGAAACCAAAGCTAGATAATAGGCTATAGGGCAAGGTGCCGCGAATCAATACCTGAAACCATATTAAATGTCTGGAGCTCCTCAATCCACAGTAGAATTTGTCTGACTAAGGCGAGCATTACAGTCGTCTCCACTTTATATTTCTGTTTATAACGGGGAAGGCCTTCAGGGGAACATGCAGCCTATGAGGTGTGCAAGACTATATACAATTTATCACAGAGTATATACTGTATATCTATATATATCTATATACATGTATATAGATATATATATATATATGTTCAGCAGCGCAAAGATATTCAGTTAACGCACACGTGACAGAGATAAGCATGGAACCTTCACACATAAAGGAGCGTTTTTGCTTGATATGGTAGTATTTTTTTGATCCCTCGGCTCTAAATACTACCTCAATGAAGTCATGCAAGCAGAGCAAAAATGGCTTCTCCTCCTTTAACCAGCAAGAGCCGTGGTTTTATTCCCCTTGTCCTTGTAAGGATTTCTAGACGTTTCTCCGTCCTCCCTTTTGACATCAAATCATCATTAAATTGCATAGAAGCAGATATATCGTATTTTTCACGTATCTGCCTCATGGTGATGACATGGGAGGATGTAACTTACTCACATTCCAGACCTGATTTGTTGCTGATTTATTAGGAGCGAGCAGAAGAAAGTACACACTCACATGAGAGGCTTGTTGGACTTCATATTTCATTCGATTTGATAACAGCTACCTAGCGCGGGAGCCCCCTCGTAACTCCGGGCTGACCCCGTGACCTTCACTCCCGGGAGTCAGGGAGGGTCAGGAGGTATCGGAGCCTGCTGAACGCCTGTTCTCCGGCCCCATCGATACACAGGCTCATCATGCTGATGATGAGCTTTATTTATTTAAGGTCACACCCAATGAATAGCCTCGTAGGTTGCTCAAGGGCCGCCGCGGTTGCCACGGGTGACATCATCCGCTCGTTCTTGCTGAGGTTTTTTTTTTTTTAACGTTTGGAGATAAAGTATTGCTCCATCCTTCAGACTCCATCTGCCTCTCCCCCCCCGGCATCCCCCGCGAGTGTGTGTGTGTGTGGAGAGTGTAATAACTGGACACACACAAATATAATGAACTGCATTCCTTGGGTAAACAAGGCAGCAAAGGCGCATACGCAAGCGCACACACACACACACGGAGGATATTGAAACCCTCTGAGGCATGTTGCCGCGTGTGTGCCTGCCGTGCAGGATGATGGAGAGGCTGAACTGCGGAGCCCCCCCCCCCCGTTTGCACTCTCCAGCCCCCCCACAGACGCACGTACACACGCTCACACTGTATACCAACACGCTTTATCACTCCCTCACACACACACACACACACTCAACGCACCGGCTGAGCACACATGCAATGTTCGCAAAGGGCCCCCCCCCCCCAGGTTTTGATGGATGGTCGGCGAGCCCTCCACCTCCTGTTTCATACACGTATGATCTCATTTGGGGGGCCCGCGTGGCGGGAGCTGCCCCCCCCAAAAGCCGGGCTAATAGAGGTAGTCAAGCTGTCCCATCCTTCCCCCCCCGCCCAAGTCAAGTAGAGCTCATTACACTCTGCTGCTTAGCAAATACGTACGACGGGAGGCTGTTACTACAACACTATATGCCTTTTGTGCGAGACAAGAGCTTTCGAATGCATTATTTAAAGCGAACAATTCCTAATCGGTTTTAGGGCCGAGCGGAGATCTCGGCGCAGCTTTAATATTTCAGTTCTTTCTGTGCAAAAAAAAAAAGAAATGTGGGAGGGTCACACATGAGGCGGAGCGGGTCCATCGCCTGAAGTTGAAAGGTTCAGCCTTCTAAATTCAGCATTACCGTTCTTTTTTTTTTTTTCACCTGTCGGGCTGGGCTCCAAAAAAAGAAGAAAAACAACTTCACTTTGCGCTAAGGAGCTTTACGGTTGGCTGCCGGAGCAGCTTAAGGTGGCCCTTAGCGGGTAAACCGTGGCGTCTGGCTTTCATGGACCTGGATTCCCATTTCCACGGAGGCCCTCACGTCACAACCACAGCTGGACGCTGGGGGGCGGGCAGACAGGTGGGCCACGGACCCCGCTGGCAACTTCCCTTGACACCTCGGACCCTCGCGAGCAACGCCGACCGGGTAGCGATCCATCTGGCTCACCGCCGCGCTTCATCGGCGGCGAGGAGGCGGACAGGGCGGTCAAGAACCACCTGTTTCAATAAGCGCAACAACAACAGAAAAAACGGTTTTGCAGAAACAGGTTTCGCATATTAGTCTCACAAACAGGAAGCCTTGAGGTCAATCTGTGTTGTCATCCGGGGGGGGGGGGAGCGTACAGCAACGGAGTTCAGCGATGTTCTCACTCGGGTCGGTTTGACGCAAGGGGACCGCTGGCGACAAAAACGCGGCTGGCCAATCAGAGACGTCGGGAGGCGCGCGGAAGTCAATTCACTGCACAAAAGATGCCCTGCAAAACCAGCCTGCGATGCGGTGAGTAGGCAATGACGGATAGGGCCACAGGAAAGGGCGAATCCGCACAAAAAAGAGAAAATCGTCTTCAATCGGCTTTGCGAGCGCCATCTGATGCGATCGCTGCCGCGAATGAAATGAAATTTCATTTTCGATGACATCGAATTGAAAGAAAGGGGGCGAGAAGAAGGCGGCGTCCCTGACACCGACACTTACAATCAGCCGCGTGGAGAGCAATCAAGGTGGCATGCGACTTAAATTTCTCGTCTGTCTCACCTCGTGTGCCCCCCCCTCCCCCCCCCCCCAGGCATCTTATCGTGACAAATGTCGGAGAATGAGTTGAATCTCCTTCAATCGTAGAGTATTTATTTCCGTGCGACCAAAAACTGTGCTCATCTCTCCGCGTGGAGGGAAGAGAGGGGGGGGGGAGACGAGGAAATAGCAAACGAAGCAATACTATTTATGGTTTCTCCTATAGGTGCAGTGAGTGAAAACCTCAGCATTTACACATTAAGCAGCGTAATGGCGGGAACCAGCTGTACCGATTGCTCTCCGACTCGACTATCAGGTAAGTCTAATCCCGAGATTAGTAACTGCCTCGGAGCGAATGCATTCAAATGGCCAAACCAAATTATAGCAGCAAAATGCTGCCCGCCGCAATTTCACGAGTATTACCGTGCACTCCTTTTACTCCTTCCATTTTCCTTTCATAACACGAACAACAAAAGCCGCCGAGCAGCTGTAGATTGAATTAGGCGGTAATAGATCCAAAACAATTTAGATAAAATTAGCCACAGTCGGCGGTACCCGTCAGCGCACAAAAAGGCATAAGCTAATATTAATGTGGCAATAAACAAACCAGCTCATTGCACATAATTCCATTTCTTACAAAACACAAGATTTCCAGTTTGGGTGTGTCTTGTTTTTTTTTCAACCTGTGCTGACATGCAGTGAGTTAGCTATGAAACCATGTGTCATGTCCTCGAAAAGTGAGAATTGCCGATGGTTCGGAAAAAAAGTGACCACTTTGCCACTGCTTACTCCTTTATTAGCCGGCGTGGAGGCGGTTCGGACAATTACGTTGCTTTGACCGTCGGGTAACTGCATGGTGCGGTTAAAGGGGCTCGTGCGCCGCTGTTCCTATAAGAAACCCCGAAATGTCATTTGTGGCTTTTCATGGGTGTCGTGGGCAGCTACATTTGCTGGTTAAAAACAAACAAGGTCAAAAGGGAAAGTGCCACATTTGCATATGGGTTTCCTGCTCTGCCAGGGGGCCTGGCTGGCTTCCTGTGTTTTGGCTACAAACACCCTCCCAGGTGACCCCTATTTGCATGGCGATGTTGTTTGGCCGGCCCGAGGATTTGCCCCCGATTCAAATCAGACGCATCTCAGCCGCTTCGAGAGGTCGCCGAAAAACCAGCTGGCCGCTGGGTCCGGGGACAACGTCCGGTTACGCTTTCCGCTTTAGCCCCTTTGGGGCGGGACAACCCCCCCACATCCCCCCCCCCCCCCCCCCGGTGAGAGCGAGGACCAGGGCTCAACCTGCCCCCGAGGGGGGCTAAGGCGCCAAGGCGCGGCGCACGAAGCTTCCCGAAGGCTCGCCGCTGATTAAAAGTGATCCACCTGGGCAGCGAGTGGCGCTTTTTTTTTTTTTTTTGGAAGTGCGATGATGAAACGAAAGCTGATGGCTCGCGCTAATTCGACGGCTAAGTGATTTTTATTCCTCACCACATTAAGGCCGGACGGCATTATTTGCTGGCACAAGGCCGCAACGCAGGCCGCTGCCAGAAGTAATACAGCTAAGTGCTCTGTTAAGTGCGGCACTACTCATCAGCCTGCAGATGTAAGGAGAGGACGTACGTACGTAAAAAGAAGCAGGCGTGCGGCGGGGGGGGGGGGAATACAGAAAAGGAATCATGAATGAGTCCCAATCAATGAGGTTCAAGAAAGAGATGAAATGTCAAGTCAATTGCACCTCCCCAACAAGCCTCAGCAGATGCCGGGGTGACACGCTGGCTTCCACCTCACCGGTATATCAGCTTAATGACTGTTTAAATGTCTGACGGGCTAAAAAGAACGGCTCGCCTCGCCGATTAACTCCCTCCGTTGCTTGGTTACCTGCCCGAGCAAGTTGCCTGTGCAGTTATTGCGAGATTAGGTGGGCGAGGACAAAGGGAGAAGGAACGCGATACCTCCACCAGTCAACGGTCTGCGCCATTCTCTCCCTCTCTTTCTCTCCACCCGACCCCCCCCCCTCCCCGGGTCCCTGGTGAAACAGAAGGGGCCATTCTCTGCGCTGCTAACAGGGCCGCCTTTCTTGTGCCGCTCTCTATCTCTTCCCACAGATGGACCAAAAAGAGAGGGAGGGAGAGGTAAAAGAGAGGGGTCTGTCGGCGAGGGAGTATACGCGTGATCACACACACACACACAAATGAATCTTAACCAGACACAGCATAGGCTCAAACTCGTTTGTAGATGAAAAGGTCAAATTTTAACTCTGCTGAATGAATAAACCTCAAGAAGGTATACCACATGGTTTCGGAAAAAATGTAATGACCATGTAACGTCATTGGTTTTTCTTAAGAGTATCCCTTTTTCGACCTAATCTGGATCTGGATCAAATTGTTCCCCTAGCTGAGGGAAAGGCAAGTGTCGTTGAGTGTTTTATTATGTCTTCAGGCTGTAGTGGCACTTATGTGACTCTAAAATATTTCCAGGCGTCCCTAAAATTGAGAGTGTGACCGCTTCGCCACTTAATCTAATACAGAGGTGGCTGTTTAATGCCATAATTGTTTCACACGAACGCACAGTTTCTCTTCAATTAGCTCTTTTGTGCAGCCATTAAATTACACCTTATTCACCCCAACAGAATTTATCATCAACAGTGAGTGTTTACTGGGTCCATGGGATATAAAAGGCAATTTTAAATACCTTCTGGCTATTGTATATTAAATAAATAACAGGCTACCCAATCAAATAAACCTGGTTAATAATGCCCAGTGGACCAAAACACACTTTCTTTACTTTTACAATTTCAATATCCAAACGAAATGCCAGAGAGTCACAGGAAAATTCTCTTTATGCATTATGTTTTTTGTTTTTTTCTCCACGATTGTGTCTTGTAACAAACGCAGTCCATAAAAGTTACCGCAGCATTAATGTAGAGAGTAAATAAATAATTATATAAGTAGAGCACGGTGACACACAATACACGCTGCTGCCGCAGCAGCAAGTTGAGTGCCCTTTTAATTATGCAGGAGACATCGGAAAGCAACATCACTCCTCACACTCTGGGAAGCAGCTCAGTGAATACTCAATATTAGAAGCCGTTAAAGAGAGAGGTGGGGGAAGAGAAGGTAGAGAAGTAAAAAGGGTAGTGAAATTATCGGAGGGGTAATAGAAAGAGAGGGAGGGACGAGGGATATAGGAGGATGAGATTGTGGATTTAAAAAGAAACCACTGCAAGAAGAAAAAAAGGCAAGGTAGAGAGCACCATTGCAGAGGGTACGATTGTGGTTGGAGAATGAAAAAAAATGCACAAAGCAAAAAGAATACTGAGAGACTAGAGGCAGCAAGGGTGGATGCCAGGATGCACCGCGTGAAGTCAAAGGAGACGTTGAGGGGCGATCGTAGAATATAAAAACATTAACAAAGATCAGAACCTGAAACTGAAGAAAAGAAGAAAGGAGCGATCCAGGGGGGAGAGAAAACAGCACTCCACATTTCTAAAGAGCTGTGCTGAGATCATGTAAAAGAAAGATCGATAATCCATTAATCTGCCATAGAAAGCAAATAAAACAATGGTGTTCATTTTTTCCTAAAAACGTGAATCAACTGACTTTCCTGTGTTTTAAGAATTTATTTGTCTGGCTGTTGTCGCATATCAGAGCGGAAAGACTGAAATAAAGCTCACATTTTAATATCACGTCATGCCACATACACCCTTTTTTTCCAGCCCTGCAAATGGAAGAATAGAGTCACTGTGAAGAAGAAGAAGAAGAAACAAGACGGGAGGTAAGACTAGCCGGAGGGTGGAGGAGAGCAGAGGAAAAAAAGGTAGAAGATGGCAGACATTTATATCTGAGGAAACGGATAAAGGGAGTAAAAGAAGCCGAGGCACAGTAGAGGAGGTGATACAAAAACGTCTAATTTCACTACTGGGTCAATGAACTGATGCAGACCCAGAAGTGCGGAAGAATGCAAATTTGACTTCCTGGCCAGATGTTCGTACCCGAGACTGTAAAACGTCACTCACAAAGCCCACAAAGCCATGTTTGTGCTGCTTTCACCCAACATCTACCTTTCTACCCTTTTTCCCCTCTTTTGTTTTTACACTCTTTCACCAGAGGACAAGGCCGCCTTGTCACAGACAGAGGGGTAGGGCCCGGGCCTGACATGGCTCTGGGGGAGTGTGGTCAGCCCCTGGCCGCCTCCAGGTTAAAATAACTCCCAGCCCGAACCCTCATGTGAGCTGTCTACAACACAGTTTAGTAGATGTGACACCACATACGGAAACGGCAGTCTTATCACGTGCCGCAATGAAAGGGAGAGAGTCGAATGAATTTTATTTCACCGTTAACAATATCCCCTTATGATGAGTATGATGAGCTAAACTTTTTTTCTCCCCTTTTAAATGTTAAATGCGAATGGCGTTCTGAAAAACCGAAACAGATCAATACCGCTACCTTGACACACATTAGCACCATAAAGGCAACACGACGACTGAGACAAGCCCTGTCAGAAAGCATTATGGTAGAGTGAACGCTAAGAGGAAGAAACAGAAGACATTTAAGCGTGGTGAAGAGAAGGGGGGAGGGGTGGGGGGGGGGGGGGGGCATTAAGAATCGGCTTCTTACCTGTTTGTTGTACTTGTTGATGGTTTGACTGCTGTACTCGGAGCAGTGGTCAGATCCAAGGGAAATGTTATCTCCGGTGCCAACAAAGGTGTTGGCAGGGGGCAGGTCCTGAACCGCCTGGTGCTTTTTTCCAGCGGTCGGCGACTGCGGGTGAAGCTGGACGGTGGGGAGCGGTGAACTGGACTTGTAGTGCCGGGCCAGATCCGGGCTCCCCGGCCCTCCGTTGACCGAGCGGTAGCGACCCATGCCGGGGCTGTCCGACAGCTTCTCGTTGACGCCGTCGTAGCGTTGCCCGTTGGGTTTGGAAGCCTCTACGGTGACGATGCTGCTATAGAGGGGCTGCTTGGACTTCTGTTTCTTCCTGTCTTTCTTGGGCTTCTTGGACTTGTCGTGCTGCTGTGGTGTGAAAAAGTCTTCGTGGTCCTTCTTACCGGCCTCGTAGCCATTCTTATTCTTGGGGCGGCAGTAGCGGGCCATGACGACGATGAGAATGATGAAGATGACCGTCATGATGCCCGAAACTACTCCGATTACAATGCTTAGCCGCTGTTTGCTTAGGTCATAGTTGGGGTCACCAGCAATGTTGGTGTTGAGGGAGGTGCTCAGGCTCTTAGCCACCTGGGCGTCCACAACTGTGGAATTGGAGAGTGTCTCGTTAACGTACACGTGAACGAGCGTGGTGGTGCTCTGGGAAGGCTGGCCCATGTCGTTCACCTGGACCACCAGTCTGTGGAGGCCGTAGTGCTTCTGCTCCAGCTTTGCCACTAGCGAAATGACCCCGGTGCCCCCGTCGATCTCAAACAGCCTGAAGGGGTTCCCCCCAATGATGCTGTAGTTCAGGTCCGCGTGGACGCCAGTGTCGGAGTCGGTGGCTATGACGGTTCGGACCACTGTTCGGATGTTACTGGAGGGAGGAAGAAGGGTGTAGGAGCTGTTAATTGGGAAAGTGACGGTTGGCGCGTTGTCATTTTCGTCCATTATTAGGAGTGAAACCGTGGCGGTGGCAGACCGCGGAGGATCACCGCCGTCCACGGCCTTTACGCGGAATGTGTAAGTCGTTTTTTGCTCTCTGTCAAAGGACAGGGTGGAGAAAATAGTACCGGTCTCATTCTCGATGGAAAAGATCTCCTCCTCTTCCTCGATGAAAAGACTCATCTCTGCATTTTGGCCTTTATCTGCATCGATGACTGTGACCATGCCGACTGGACTGTTTGGTTCAAGGTTCTCTTTGACGTAAAAGGTGAACACATCCTGCATGAACTTCGGTTCGTTGTCATTCCTGTCTGCCACGAGGACAACTACTGTCGCAGAGCCCTGCAGAGTGTTTATGCCTTTATCTTTGGCTATCACTTTGAATTCGTAGCGCTCTGTTTGCTCTCTATCCAGGATGATGTTTACTCGGATGTCTCCACTGTCTGCATCGATAGAGAAAATCCCATTTACCGATGAGTCTAGGGAATAGGCTATTTCAGCATTCTTCCCACTATCTGCGTCAATGGCTTTCACTGTTGTCACCCTCTCGCCAGGGGCATTGTTTTCTGGAAACGACACCTCCACTACATTCTGGCTGAAGATAGGAGGGTTGTCGTTAGTGTCGCCCACTTTGACAATAAGAGAGTTATTACTTGCCAGACTGGGGCTTCCAGAGTCCACAGCCACTATCACCACATTGTATTCCTGTGTGGCCTCGTAGTCCAGCGCTGCGGACGTGTGGAGGAAATATTTCTTTTTATTCTGCTCTCCTTCCATCTCGCTGGCTGGCTTGAGCTGAAAGGGAACATCCCCTACCACTGTGCATGTCACAATGCCGTTTTCTCCCTGGTCACGGTCTGACACCTGAACTAAGGCAATGGGTGTGTCCACCACCACGTCCTCAGCCACGTTGGCGATGCCATCTTTTAGAAAAATGCGTCCAATTTTTCGTATTTCTATGGCGGGAACGTTGTCATTCTCGTCCTTCACGTTCAACACCACGGTGGCCTTGTCCATTTTGGGGGGCTGGCCTCTGTCACGGGCCATTACCGTGAACCTCAGTTGGCTCACTTCTTCGCGGTCAATGCGGTGCAACACACTCAGCCACCCCGTGCTCTCATCCAGCCTCAGCAGCCTCCTCACCGACTCTGTGGCTGCCCCAAACACGTACTCGATTTGACCGTTAACCCCCACGTCTGCATCAGCTGCTTTGAGCTGCAGTATGGGGGCGCCGGGGGAGCTGTTCTCCGGCAGGTCTGCTTCATACACACTCTTCTCAAACCGAGGGCTGTTGTCGTTCACGTCGGTGATCATCACCCTGAGAATGGCTTGGGAGGAGCGAGGGGGATCTCCTCCGTCTCTAACGCGCAGGGTGAGCTCATAGGAGTCTCTCTGTTCCCTGTCAAGGGCCCCTTTAATGATGAGTTGAGGCTGCTTCTCTCCATCGGTGGTGTCAGCAACTTGCAGTTCAAAGACGCTGCTCCTGCTCGCGCCTTCGTCAAATCTCCTCTTCCCCGAGAACGAATCCCCAGAAGAGCCCAACCGCCTCGAGTTCTCCCCATTGTCCTGGATAAGCTCGTATCGCTCTATGCCGTTTCTGCCAAAATCTCTGTCTGTGGCTGTGGGCAGCAGATAAAGGGTTCCAATGGGTCTGTTTTCCTCCACCGATAGTGTCAGGACAGGGGAAGGGAACGACGGGGTGTTATCATTTATATCTAATATAATGACTTTTCCCTCAAAGAGGTCGACCCAGCTCTGAGCTGGTCCAATCACCGACACTTCAAAATCTATAAAGCATTCATTTTCATCAAATATCATTTGGCACTGCTGTAGTTTTTCACGGTCTATGCGCCTCTCATTGGTGGTGAGCTCACCAGTTATGTTGTCTATTTTGAAAAAATCTGAGCCCGATTCTAGCGTGAATGTCACCTCGCCGGACCCGGCTACGATGCCCAGGTCGCCCGCTACGTTCCCCACTCTTACATCGGCGGGTCCCTCCTCAGCCAAGCGGTACCGGAGCACTTGCTTGGCAGCGGGCTGATGCACAAGCTGCAGGATCAGCAGGCAATAGTACAAATAGTCCACTGCACCAGTAGTCCTCATGGTTCTCCTCTGACAAAACATGTCCATTTAGATTTGAAAATTTAAAAAAAAAAAAATTTAGTCACTGCCGGAGACACCGAAAATGGATGAAAAATATATGTTTCATTAAGAGCGACGGTCTCTGCAGCGGGATGCGTTAGTCTTCATCCTCCGGACGACTACCTACATCGCTCCTGCTGCAGTGCAAAGCAGCAAGTGCACGGGCTTTCGTCTGCTCTCTGCTTTTCCTCTTCCAGCTACGGGTGTCAGCCGATCTTCCCTCGTTTTGTTTAAAAAAAAAAAAGTAATAAAAGAAAAAATGCGGGTGATATCAAAAACTCACCGTAGAGCCTACGTGCACCTCCACGAATGCGCGTAATAAGTCAAAACGTTATAGTCCGAGAATCATGTCACCAGAAAGTGAATTAGTTCCATATGCCGCCGTTTCACTCAGTCTGTGGTTCGAATCTCCTTTCTTAATTTTTTTTTGGGGGGTGGGAGGGGGGGGGGGGGGCGAGGCTATAATATTCCTCTATCCGAGGATATGTCCACATATGTCAGAGGAGCATTTAAACGCAGTTCCCCAAACTCAGCAGAGCGCGCGCGGGTTGCCGGCGCGCAGCGCTCCAACTCTCCGGGTTTTGAGGCTGTGAATGTGAAGCACATTACCTGTCCGGTCGCATACTCTGCGCGCTTCCTCCAAGTCACTTGCGGGGAGCGCGCAGTGGGCTTCAGTTCTCTCTCTCTCCCCCCTTCTGCCACCGCACAATGCCACGGATGCTTTAAGAAGAAAAAAAATGTCACACGAGGACGAAAAAAAATGTATATCCTACGCAGTTTTAAGGAAACGTTGGTGGATTTGTTTTTAATTTTTTTTTATCCAGCACACTCAGCCGGTTCCCTTCACCTGCAGACGCGCCGCATGTGTTGGCAGCCCCTATCTGCAGCACTGTGAGAGGGATTCACAAATGATATTGCAGTCTCTCTCCCTCTCCCTCCCTCCCTCTCTCTCGCTCTCTCCACCCCCTCCGGTGTCTTCTGCCCCAGCAGCGCGCCCCGTAAACACGGTCGGGACTTGGTCTTGATGGCCCGGCTCCAGACACCTGCAGACAATATTGACGATGAAGGGGACAGAGGTGTGAGACGCCGTAATAACACCGCCTTTCGGCGTTTTATTTCTGGCGTGGCGTGGTCCGGATCTCTCTCTCTCTCTCCAACAGCTACATACATTCAGCCTTCAATGTGTTTCACGTTACAACAAGCACAAGTTTGTTCATGTTGGAATCAATGCAGTGTGATGTGGGGGATGTCGACTTTGCCACGAAAAAAAAAGGGGAAATCATAACTTTTACGCTCTGCTAGGTCGGCAAACACAAGTTGTGGTTTTTGTCGCGTTCCAGACAGCTGTCCGTCAGCGGACAACACCGGCGGGACACGGCGGGGTATGTGCGGCTGCCTGCGTGCGCAATGCTGTGGTTTTCTCCGCGGTTACAAATATGCACGCGTGTGGTCGTCGGTGGCCGTGTCTAAGGGTGCTGGTGACAATCGGTCTCTTTTTTCCGCCTGCGTGCCGTTCGGTCCACTCGGCGCTCCGGGAACCCTCATTCCGTGGCTCTGGATTCATTTGCGTGAAAAGGAAGAATAAGAGAAATCCCTCCTCCCCGAGAGACGACCGGGGCCACTGCGCAAATCCAACTGCGCGCGTAACATCCGTGTGCGCCGTGTGTGTCCAGCCACGGCATATATATATATATAGACATATGTATATATATATATAGATATAGACATAGATATATGTGCTTTAAAAAGGCGTGTAAGGTGGTTAAATGAGCGCATGTTCGGTAATTGCGTGGATGCATACGTTTACACCAACTGCATCTCATTTCAACCGCTGTGTTGAGAGGAACAACAGCAACAACAAAAGACAAACTTGTGCTTTGGGTGCACGCCCGTGAGGAACTCGGGGCATGCTCTCCTGTTTCCGTCCGTGGAGCAGTTCGGCGCTGCGTGTGGATGTACAGTGAATGAGCGCGTGACGGACCGAGTGGCACAGCGCGCGTGAGAGTGCGGGTGGAGGAGGGAGAGGCAGGGGAGGAAAAGAGCCGGCAGCAGCAGCAGCAGCAGCAGCTCTATCGCCCTTAGACGGGCTGTCTGAAATCCAGCAGTGGCTTCATCCTTGCTTACTAGCGCCCTCTATCGTCGGATGGATATCCAGCCCTGCCCACGTTTCTGCCGTGGTACAAGCAAACAGAAGAGGAATTGTGAACGTGCAGGAACAGTGAGAGATAATGGACTATTCTTAGGGGGCACACTTTCAGGCTGTTGGCTTTGTGAAGAGGCGGTTTGCATAGGCTTGATGTGAATGCACTCAGGCAGTTTTAGTTATCACTAATCCAAATAAAATGTTTCCATCAACTTCCCCTCAGAAAATTACCTTTTTTTTTCCTCGGCCAGTGTTGTGTAATTTATTCTGATTCCGATTTATTCTCATTATGATTCATGAGGAAATAACGTTGAAATGGACGCACTGAAAGCCTCGGGCTGAGGCTGAGATCATTGTGGGGTTATGTACTCAAACTAAAATACCGCATGGGGATCCTATTTCAGACATAACGAGCCGATGTGTAACATGTGTGTTTTTGACAAAGCAATGCGAATATGTCATTATGCCGGAGAACAATCAGAAACAAATAACAACTTGTTTGTTCGGTTTGAAAGAGTAGCATATTTTACAACAGCTGCTTTGGTTCAATTAAAGAAATCCTGCTTGTTCGTCTTTGCAAATGTCCAAAAATACATGACACACAGCCACGGTGACAGTCGAGATTTTAATCAACCCTTGAGGCAAAAAAAAGAAAGAAAAAGCACTCATGGTTCTGACTCCACAGTCTGCAGCATCAAACAAGGCTCACAAGAAATAACATCACCCACTCCGTGTCCCAAGGCCTTTGGAGTAAGTCAATGTGGAATACAGCTTGTAGGCGATGCCGAGACTGTGTTCACCATCAGAACCATGAAGATCAAGGCTCCAAAATCATCACTGAAAGTCATCATCATTGCTGTGTGTGTGGCATCGATCCGTCTCTCGAGTAGATGATGGTCTAAAGCGATGTTAGCGAGAGCACTCCACGCTGCTACAAAGACCTCAGCAGCGAAAAAAAAAAAAAAACACACACACACACACACAAAAAAACAAGGTGTTATGGGAATGAGACGTACGAAGAAAAAAAAAAAAAGTGACTCACACTCCCACGCGATGACTGGTTGCACACAATTATAACAAGTCATGATAAGAGATGATACATTTTTCACACTTTCCTGCCCCAAAAAGTTCTTCTCTAACCCAATCGTTTGCATTTTAATCGCAGAAGTTAACACACACGTTGGGGAATATCAGGATTTTGAGAGTTAAAGCATCAGAAAACCCGTTTGAACATTTTTCTGTCGCATAAAAATGCGTGTGACTAAACCCACTCCAGATGTTAACACCGGCGGAGTAATATCAGCGGTTCATCATCCTAGTAGATGCAGTTTAGAATGTTCCTGCCTTATCTCCCCACATGATTGATGACCATCCCAAATACAAAAAAGATGACTCCGACCTCTTCCACCTCTGTAAATATGTTATGAGCAAAAGAGGAAGTCAGCCGACGTGGCGCGAGGAGCAACCAAACCCACTGGGGCGGCTGGTCAAGGGGTGATGGATGGCGAAAGCACACACGGGGGCTGCTGTGACCCGCGTGAAACCCCCCAAAAAGTCACTGTTCACTTATTTAACTTTTGTTCCCGAAGAAATGAACGTAGAACCATGCACTCACTTTCACATCTACCATCGTCCAGACCCGGGGGGGGGGGGGGCGTGGAATCTCCATGCTGGCCATGATGGAAGAGCTGCCAGGTTGGGTGTTGGCATGAGGAGCTGGAAGCTGCTCACGGCAGGAGCAGCTAAGTGGATCGATGAAGGGGGTGGTGATTAAGCAATAGGCTTTTTTATTTGGTGAGGGAAATGTTAGCTTGACTTGATTGGGTTATTTGGTTCAGGAGGTAGTTCTCCCTTAAGGAAAGGAGGGCAGGGCTTGGAGAGACATCTGGGGAGCAACTTTCTTCTGGGTGACTAAGATTAAAGAAAAAATAAAATGGGGGGGGGGGGGCAGAATTTAGTGTTTGAAAAGCTAGCCAACACTGTGTTCAGCCCAGCAACAAGAGCCCCAGTTATAGAAGTATTATGAAGTTAAGCTATGGAAGAATATTCAAATAGGTTTACTATTTTAACCAATTGTGCCAAAGGCCCCGAAACACCTTGAAGAATATAAAACTAAATTTCTTGCTACTTAACTGTGTCCTTCTACTTCAGTGGCACACAATTCATTAATCACACAATAAAACATTAAAATATCAGCCATTTTAACTCTATCCTGTATCGTATAAGAAATGAAAAGCTCAGAGTTTGAATGGAGCACTTTTACTGTGCAGAAATGAATATTTATTTTGCTTCTTTCACCACTTCACTACCGATTCCTTACAGTGAGCACAAAGGTAAGAAGTAAAGTAAAAACATTCAGGGCCCAGAAATCCCAGGACGAACATGTGCGTGAGTAGCATCATATTTGACCAAAGCCGTCCGTTCGGTCCCCTTCCAGTCAGTCCTGGAGATATGCAGAGCGAAGACAGACATGCAGAGATTCTCCTAAAACTCACATTTAAACTGCGGTGATTGCAAAGTCCTCTCCTGTGCCAGAAAAGCTGTGACTTAGCTTTGACAACGATGATCGCGTTTTTCCGGCAAAGCCATCCTGGCTTTTCGGTCTATTTGTTTTTTCGGATAACAAAATGGATTGCGTCTTTGAAATAAGAACAGGTATTTTTTTCTCTCCATTTGCATATTGTACGGAAACAAAGTATATTGTGGATGAACACACTTTCTTATTGGTACAACATGATTCACGTGGGTGTCGAATCTGGAAAGGAATCCACTATTTTGCAAATTAGCTGGACTGCAAAGCCAAACAAGCTTCTTTCATCCCATCACAGAAGTTAGGACAATTGGACTGTGGATCCAGGAGGCATACAAACTCCTTGATGGAATTTCATTTTGTTGTTGTTGTGTTTGTGCAGTAACTGACACCTGAAGCCGGATTATTTCTTTCCTCAGATTGACAAAGAAATTCAGCCCTGTGTTCCCTTACATTGGTTGAGCTGCTTGTACTGTACAGAGTAAATAGACTCTGTCATTTTCAAGTGCCCGACGGACCACATTGGTGGGGGGGGATTTTGGCTGCTGCTGAGCCACCGACTTTGAGGCAAAATGTACTAAATTAATTATAACCTCGCAGTCTGTGGCAGGACCGAGGCTATTTTTTTTTTTAAAGCCCAAGAAACAGACACTTTTTTCCAACACGTGCTGTTCTTATTCGACTGCGATTAACAATTCACCCTTGAAGGCGAAGGTGCAAAGTTCAGTTAACGTGTCTGTTACCGTCTGCGGTATGTGTCTGTGTGTGTGTGTACGTGAACACGGAGCAGAGTGGTTGACGAGATGTGGACAAGGTGTCTCGATGACCTACCAATGCCACATGGGATGAAGCAACCAAACCCCCTAAACATAGCGGCTGTGTGGTCGTGTGTCTTCTTCTTCTCAGGGCCGGCTTCTTAGGCGAGGCCTTTGTTGTAATGTGTCACGCGGCAATGTGTCACGGCGTCCTCCGCTTTGAGCGCCGAAAAGGGAGGGAAACAATCGACAAGGGAGCGACCCAAACGGCGCAGGGAAGAGGCGTCCGGTGTTGTGGCTCGGGAAGCCTCGTTTTCTCTCCAACTCTCCCCCCCCCCTGGCGAGTTGGCTATTTTGGGACTCGCGACGCCTTGTTCTGCCTTCTGCCCGCACACCCTCCCCCGACCCCCCCCCCCCCCCCCCCCCCCGCCCCGGGCTTTGGAAGAACTGTTAAAGAGATCACAATACACAATAGGATTGGTTCGGAAAGTTTCAATAGCGTGAAGATCATTCAGGTAGTCACAGGGGGGTAAAAGGGATGGTGCCATTCTCTGAATATGAAAGGGAAAGCAGTGGGTCTTGTTCTCAGAAAGTAAAATCCGGTAGGATTATTGAGTTTCA
>NW_026909810.1:0-11110 GCF_949316345.1 Pungitius pungitius | reverse complement strand
GGGAAGAGGAGGAGAGAGGGAAGCCAGATGCAAGAGAAGACGAGGAGGAGGATGAGGAAGAGCAGGAGGAGAGGGGCGGGGGGGGGGGGGGGGGGGTGGAAGGGATGGTGGTGGTTGAGGGGGCGGCGACCGGAGAGACTGACACACCACTGTTTCCTCGGCCGTGAGACACACACACACACACACTCACACCTGCATTTTCACCCGAACACACACACACGCCGAGGTGAAAGCGTGCATTATGATGGCAGAAAATAGCTCTGTGTGTGCATCTGTGTGTGTGTGTGAATGTGTCTCTGTGTGTGTGTCTGTGTGCGCGTCTGTGTGTGATCAATATGTCGGATGCTTTTTAAGCGGCGCTTTCATCAGCGAGCGGCCGCGTTAAGCAGCGGGCGGGGGGGGGGATTTCTGGAGATGCACGCCAAGGTTTTCCGAGAAATACATAGGGGCTTTTTTGGGGGGTGTGGGGGGGAGGGGGGGCTTGTTTTCTTATTCTGAGAGTGACCGGAAGGTGTTGAGGGCCGTTTGTGTGTGGGGGGGGGGGGGGGGGGGGGGAGTGCAGACTTGTTCATTTGTGTTTGTGGAAGCGTTTGGTAGAGGAGGCGGGATCACGGGCGTCTCCGAGCGCCTCCGCTGCGTCGTTTGTGCAGTCAGGCGCGGTTGTGTTGAACGTCGGTGACGGAGCAGCGTGATAGCGTGTGTACTTCTCTCTGGCAGTTTGATGTGTTGCATGAGTTTTAAAGGAGACTCTCCAAAGAGGTCTCACTCTGCTCACGTTTTGCTTGCTTTTGGGGCTCATTCACTCGCTCACTTACTCGCATGCTTACCCAGAAAATCGAATGTTCTGAGATCAAATCAAACAACCAATTCCACGGGAAAAGTCAAATAGATGAATTGGGTGGTGGTGCTTTCAGTCAGCGGATTGAATTGGAGTGTCAAGAATTCAAATTTTTAAGTAAAAAAAACACTCTATGAACAATCCTCCAGATGAGCTTCAAATGATGATTTTGAATGATTTTGACATTTAAGTCCCCTGGAAAATAAAAAAAAACACTCAGCTGTGAAACTTAACTTTCTCCTCCACTAATTGTTGAACTTTTAAAAAACTTCTAATGAGCTCTGACTCGGAGCTGAAAGAGAGAGGGACGACAGAGAAAAAACCAATTCAGACTAGTTGCAACTCATCGACCTTTGCACCCCCCTCGAGCTCCATTTTGCATCAATTAATCACTCTTCCATTCCTCGCGCGGCTCGAGCCACCAGCTAACGTCATTTGCATAAAGAATGCGGGGCCAATTATGAAGGGAGATATTTACATTTTATATGAAACATGGTTTTAGGGCAAACGGGAGACTGTTTAAAATGCACAGATCGATAATGGAGCGCGCTCCCACCACAAACACACACACACCCACACGAAAACACTATAATTCAAATGAAGAAGTTGAAAATAAATTATAAAATAAAAGCTGTCTTTTATTTATTTTTATAAAAAAAAAAAATCCCTGCAGCAATTTTTTTGGGACGATTGAATGTATTACAAAGAAAACCAATGCAGCAAAAAAACAAAAGATTAAACTAAATATTTAAAAATATTTCCCCTCTTGTAATTCGTGGAGGTGAAACTAGTTTTTAGTAGTTCAGTCTCACCGCACACACACACGCACGCGCGCGCGCGTAATGCTATGTCGCATTATTGGCTCATCTGCACAGGAGGCGAATCCAGTGAAAGAAAGCAGCGCATTTGCATTAATCCAGATATGATCGATAATAACATTATTCACGCTGCGAAGTCAAGTTCCACATCACGGCGTCATCACTGCAACTAAGCCCGCTAATAATAGAGGCGAATGTGCTTATCGTTACGATATCTCTACATGTTCGACCTGGCCCATATAATATTAATAATATGTTATATTTCATGTCTGTCTGTCGTTTTTTGACTTTTTAGAGGAAGGCGTATGTTTAGAATCGGAGTGTTAATAAAGATAAACTACTGTGAACACACGAGCATATTCCAATAATATCAAATGACTTAACTGTATTCATTTAGTTATAATATGAAAACATCAGCTCTAAAGAGCTGCTATTTATCACAATGTGTTCTGGGAGATATTCAGGTGTGTGTGTGAGTGTGTGTGTGTGTGTGTGTGTTGATGCAGATAAACCGGAGGCCTGCAGGTCACGTGTTCACACATCGAGCCCTTTTAAAGTAGGGAAAAAATCATCCATCCAAAGAATTCAAATTTAATTGTTGCATAATTGTTCAGATGAGACGCGTTTCAAAGCTTCTAATCATCAAAATTCACCTTCCACAGGTTAACGTGAGCCTCGATGTTGGAGCCAATATGGCTATTATTAGTATTAGTATTATTACTATTATTAGTCATTTATTTATTTCAATTCCAATCATGTTACATTGATTGGGTTATTGATTATTCAAATTGCATTCTGTGTAACGGCAGGTCACGTGGTAATAATTTATTTTATTGATTGGTTTGGGATGAGAGGGGAAATATAAAAGGGAGTTGACAACAAGAAAAAAGGAAGTAAATATCAGAGTGTCAAGAGTTACACATTGGCATTATATCATCTTGTAAAAGAATTTATTTCAAATTATATTCGTGTTAAAATGATAAGAGAATTGACTCAAAATGCATTTATTTGAATGTATACATTTTATTTTTGTTTTTTAAATCGATTTTATATTTATATTTTATTCAAAAAATTGATTCACTGTGGTCTCTGAACAAAACATATCCAATAGGTTAAAGTATAATAGAATGTATGTATATTATTTACAAATATGTGGTAGCAGGACAGGTTACCTTTTTTTATTCAAATTTTTCCTATTTTATAGAAATAAAAATAATGACTTTAATGCTGAGTTACTTTATTCACTGTCTTCTAAATCACGATAGAAAGTACAATCACTATTATATGAAATGTGGTGGTAATAACGACTTTGTTACACAGATGTGACTGCACACCTGCAGCTGTGAAGTTTTATCCCATCTAAATCCTCACCGTGAAGTTTTCTGCCGTAAAACTTTTATTTTAAAAAAGAGAGAATAAAATCTCACTTACTTGAACCTGAAAAGTTTATTACTTTATTAAATAAAGAGCCAATAAAGTAAATGAATACAACTTTAGAGTCACAGCGAGAAACTGGATCTCATTTAGACCTTTGAGTGGAAATAAATTTGATTCTGAAGTTAAAAAATAAAATGAAATGTGATGCCCTCTAACGAGCAAACATTTGCATTGTTTTATAATCAGCACGTGGACGCGCAGACGCTCAGCGCGCGCACCACGCGTCGGGAAGTTCAAAAGGGGGACGTCGGCAGTGTGTTTGCTGTGTTTCACTGGGATGCTTTGCGTCTTTACCAAAAGGTCTCAAACACGCTGAAATGTATTCCGTCTGTATTCAGGCTATAATCTACGTCGGGTATTTCTCACGGTTGCCGTGGTGATGACAGTGAAATTAGCTATAGTGCATTTTTCTTCTTATTTGGGTGCTTTTATTCTGAAGGTTGTTCTTAGTTGTTTGTGTACATTTTTTTGGTCATTAAGTGTTGAATAACTTCTTTTTTCCTCCCAGTGTTAACGCTTTGTTTCCCTTTCAAAACAAAAGAGGAGCATACGGAATGTTCCAAACATTTCGTCATATATGTATATGTATTATTATTGTTCTTATATGACAATAAATAACGTGGGAATTTAACTTGTGTTGTCTTTGCATTTTGTACTGTATATGTATATTCATGTGTGTGTGGTTACCAATGTTCAGATCACACTCTCTCACACACACATACAGTACACACTGCAAAGGTATACAAGCAGTGTGTACATGCAGGGTTTCAGGCTAATGTGTGTGTATGTGTGTGTGTGTGTGTGTGTGTGTGTGCGTGTGCGTGTGAGTGAGTGATTAAATAATGCACGGAATATCCAGATTAGATGAAAATTAAACGGTTTATTTCGAAAATCCCAGCAGGAAGCACAACAGCAGCACTTTGTTTGCCACAGCGTGATGGTTGTATATTATTAATGGTTATATTATTATTTTACTTTGCAATTCAAATGCATGTGAATGTGACATTCAGATCATTTCACAGCCCTGAGTAGGACGTATGAAGCTGTTTGGCTCCTCTTCTGATCCCTCACGTGAGATTATTGTTCCCTTGATTAACGCTGCAATAAAACAAACCGTCGTTTAGATGCTTTCCCCCCCTTTTTTTTCGTCCAAGCTGCAAACAAGGGAGTCAATATCTCATTCAAAACGGCAAACCCCGCGCGTGCGCTCCATCCATTATCATTTGCCAATAAGTGATCACGTTTACTCGGTGATTAAACAGCGGATTTGGAGGGAGCGAGTGTAAAAGCACAGGATGAATAATGTCGCACTGTGTATTTCTCCTCCGTCCTTTGCTGCTGCAGGCCGGGCAGCTTTACAGGCCTCTGGTTTATTTATTTGTCGGGGGGGGGGGGGGGGGGGCAGAACGTCCCCCGCTACAGAAAACACCGTACATCTGACTATTTAATTTTCACAAATGAAATATGAATGTATGAATCTCGACAAGTCCCCATTGGCATGCGGGCTGGGAGCCACTTTTCCTCCCTACGCCCCCCCCCCCTGCAAAACCACAACATAGACCCCTTCTCTGCAATTCTCTTTGGCTTATATTCCAGTGCACTTATATGGTCATTTTACGGTCACGGCAATGCCTTTTGACCCCTGACCCCCTCGCTATTGGCTGCTTGTAATATTGGCGATGCGGGATTTGATGCACGTCCCTCAGGATGGAAGCATCAGCTAAATGGTTCGAATCTAAAAACACGCTCGATATTGGCTTTGGATTAAAAGCGTATCTGACACACGTTGGAAGTCTCTGTGCTAAGAGAGCTGCGGCTCCAAATGTGAGTATATGCCTCGTTGTATTTATTGCCAGTGTTGGTGATGGACTCGTCTTTCCGAGAGCATCAGCTACATGTTCTGCCTGTAATGTTGCTGCTGATGGGGGGGGGGGGGGGCTCCGGATTCAAATGCAAATGTCCTATTGAGCAATCAGAATCAGTTTGTGAAATATATATTTCAATCAGAACTGCGTTGTGAAAAAACCGGACCCCGAACACCCCTCAGGATGTTGTTTTCCCTGCAGGGCCGCAGAAAGCCGAGTGTGTGTGTGTGTTGGGGGGGGGGGGGGGGCTCTCTCAGCTCTGGCGTCAACCTCCCTTCGTGGATTTTCCAGCCACAGAAGGTGAACTTTCACCCCGACCTCCAAAAGGACCTTTCTTTTTTTTGTTGCTCTGCAGCCGTTGACCATTTTTACCTCGAGCCAAACTCGCCATCTATGCGCGCATCCTTCCGTGCTGGCTGCGTGCGCGCGGGGCGGATCGATAGGGCAGCATCTGCTCCGGGAAGCCGGCGGTCCCACACCGCGCAAGCCGCTCCGCTGTTTTCCAAACGCCAGAACTGCTCATCTCTGAAAATTAAACTGACAGACAGATATGATTAGTATGCGCTCTGCCTCCCCGCTGCTCCGTCGTGTCGGCGTGTTCCTCTCTGGCTGTGCGCGCGCGCGCAAACATGCACGCACAGGCCTGTGAAATACAGACTAGATGTATATTTATGCTTTTTACACGCACACGAGGGGGGAGGGTGGGACTGGCACAAACACGAGAACACGCAAACATGCGCCCGCACGGACACTATTCTCGCCCGAGAGGCCCGCGTGCACGCTCTCGTGGGGCAGACTCGTGATCACACACATGCACACAAATCCAAGCATATGGCGTACACGTGGCACGCTAACTTAAATGTACACGCAATTACAGGCATTGGGTGCACTTGCGCGTGCATGCTGATGCAGCAGCAGGTCGAGTTTTTTTTGAGGGGGTGTGTGAGTGTGTGTGTGTGTGTGTGTGTGTGGTGGGGGGGCATTGATCTTGTTGAGGGACTTCCCAGACTGAAGTGATGGCTGCTTGAGTGAATGGAGGCGCGTGCTGAGTGCTGATTAAGCGTTGCGCTGAACACGAGCGTCACTTGACGGCATTTATTCCTGAAAGGTTGCACAGGAGTCAGAGAAACTACACATAAATACAAACAAAACCAACGTTTGGTGCTGAGTACAGGACGCGGTGCGGTGTGGAGATGGCGCGCAGCAGAGTGGAGATGGATAGATTTCAATAAGCCAGGTGATTTATATACCATTAACCCTTAATTCATTTATTAATAACCCAATGGCCTTCTAATGTAATCCTCCACTGATTTGAGAATTCAGAAATGGAACCTAAAATATGTGCACAATTCTACGTGATAAAACTGATAATAACAGAAGAAAAAAACGAAATGTTTACATAATCTTTAATTCATTATTCTTCACTTTGACAATAAGCAACAACAGATTCACTTGTCGCGTAAAATGCCCCCCCCCCCCTCCCCAAAAAAGGACATAACGACATTAACTGCAGCTCGTGAAACCCCCATTGATCAGATCCAATAAACAGCCGAGCGCAGCAGAATGACCGGCATGTGCGCACATAATTCATAAATTGTGCATGCAATCAGCTCGAGTAGGCTTAACCTGTGGGGTTATGAGAAAGGGAGCATCTCCACCTTCACCCCACCCCCCCTCCCCCCCTCCCGTCACCCCTCTCTCCCCCTCCCCCCCCCGGGAGAGAAAGGGTTAATTGGAGTAGGAATTTCATCGCACATCTGTCAGATTTTTAAGGCCGTGACGCACTGAAAGCGGAGAGTCAATGTGAGCAAGGGAGGAGGGGGGGTGGAGGACCGAGGAGGAGGAGGAGGAGGAGGAGAAAGAGTTGGTGGTGAGATCGATGAAGTGGCAGGCGGAGGGAGGGAGGAGGAAAATCTCACGAGATAATGAAAGAAAAAGAGGAGCGCTGCTAGTGTAGAGCAGGAAAAAAACGCGCGCACACACCCACACACACACACACACACGCGGGGCCATAGACCCGGAGATTTTTTGGAGAGGAAAACAAAGACTCGACAATCGGGACCGACGGGTGCGTGCGAGTGACAGACGTAGATTTCCGTCTGTAACCGCGGACGAGTGCGCGTGTGTGTGGGTTTTTTTTTTTTCGCACTCTGTTTTCGGTGAATGTTGCACCCCGGGGGCGCGCAGTGGACCGATTGTGTGAATCTGCAGGGCTGCTCGGCGACACAGATGGAGACGTGCACAGGACGGACAACGGCCGCGGACGCGCTCTGAGAGGTGGATCATAAAAAAAAAAAAATAACAAAAAAAAGGTAGGAACACGCAGCTCCGCGTCCACACCCGTTTTTTTCTGTGTGTCACTTGCATCGCCGTCGTGTAGTTAGTTAACGCGTCGTACGGATTCTTTACATGTGGCGTAAATACGCACCTTAATGTCCGGCGTCTCGCATGCGCGCTTCCTTCTGCGTTCATAACTTTGCATAAGAAGGAAGAAAAAAAAAAAATCTCATCTGAGAATTCGATGCGATTCGTTGCAAGTGATTAAAACATCGTTGTTTTTCACGCGTGCGGGTGGATATCTCCTACGATTCTATTATTGTTGGTAAATGAACGAGTGTAAATTGGCGTTTGAATCCAATGAGACGAAATATTACCCTTCGTCTTTTTTTCTTCTTCTTCCTTTTCAGTGACGGTTAAAGTTTCAAAATGCAGCCGGAGTAACACGGCGCCCGTTTTGTCTCAACAGCAGGACCCCCAAAAAAAGCGAAGCATCTGCCGCCGGAGGAACGCGGTGGACACGCGAGAAACCCCGAGTGGGAATAAAATCACAGCTTCGGCTCCCGCGGTGCGATTCGCAAACTCGTTTTCTGCGAGTTGGAGGGAGTTTGAAGACAGTACTTAACGTTATCAGATAATTAATTAGACACCCCCCCCCCCCCCCCCCCTAAGCCCGGAAATCAATTAATTCACAAATCAATAAATCCATAGTCTGGTGTAACGAGAGACTTTCCAGACTGTTAGCCCAGGCTGCTGAACAACAATAACAAGAAGAGGAGAGGGGGTTTCTGGGGGTGAGGGGTGGTGGTTAGTGGGGGGGGGGGGTTGGGTGGTGCAAGAAAAAACATCCTTTATTTGTCGAGGTTTTGAAGATGGATGGGGGTCTAGGGGAGATGTCCCTCCACGGTCACCCCGACCTGGCCCACGGCCAGGACGGCAGGGCCATGCTGCACTCCAGGGACCTCTCGGCCGCCTTCCCCAGGCCCTCCCTCGGGGGCCCCTCCATGTCCCTGGAGCCGGAGCCCCGTGCGCCGGGCTTCGACCACTCCATGTCGGCCCTGGGCTACAGCGGCGACTCGCCGTCGAGCTCCGGCAGCACCTACACCACGCTGACCCCCTTGCAGCCCTTCGACGACAAGTTCCACCACCACCACCACCACCACCACCCCTGCCTCCCCGTCAGCAACGTCATCGGCAGCTTCACCCTCATGCGCGAGGACCGGGGCCTCGGCGCCAACTTCTACAACCCGTACGGCAAGGACCTGGCCATGTCCCAGAGCCTGTCGCCCCCCTCCACGGGTTCGGGCCTGACCTCCTCCATGCACGGCTACGGCAGCCTGGGCAACAGCCCCAACGGCAACGGGGGCCAGATGCTGCACGCCGGCTACGACGTCCACGGGGGGAGCCTCTTCTGCCGGACGTCAGATTTCGGCCGCGAGATGTCGCCGCCGGGCCTGGGCGCCGGCGACGGGTCAGTGGGGCATCAGCTGAACAAGATGGAGGCTCACCAGCACGCCCCGGGCCACCACCCTCACATCTACGGCCAGCACTACCAGCCCCCCCACCACCACCACCACCACCACCCGAGCCAGCAGGCCTCCAAGATGGGCGAGCACCTGCACTCCTCGTCGTCCGCCTTGTCCTCGCCCGGCGAGGGGATGCTGCCGGGCCCGCCGGGCGGCGGCGGGGGCGGCGGGGAGGAGATCAACACCAGAGACGTGGCCCAGAGGATCATCACCGAGCTGAAGAGGTACAGCATCCCGCAGGCCATCTTCGCCGAGAGGGTTCTGTGCAGGTCACAGGGCACGCTGTCTGACCTCCTGAGGAACCCCAAGCCCTGGGGCAAGCTCAAGTCGGGCCGCGAGACCTTTAAGAGGATGTCCCGCTGGCTGCAGGAACCCGAGTTTCAAAGAATGGCCTCGCTCCGTCTGGAGGGTAAGACCTGGCTTTGCTCTCTATCTCACACACACACACACACACACACACGTGTAGAGAAACAACAGACACACTAACTCTCCTTGTTTTCCCCAAACACCGTCCTTCTTCATGTCTTCCAAACACAAACACACACAAAAAAATCCTTCCGCCCGGGCAATCAGTATGCAGCTCAGGGTGAGACACCAGGAAAAAGCAAAAGCATCATACTGATGTTTCCTCCTCTTCTTCACGCCGCTGTGAATGCACCACCGCTTCCGTCCATTGTCTCAAACGACCCCGGACAATGGGAACTTAGCAGCGCGTTGAGGACAGTTTGAGCCGGAGAGACGGCCATATGTGCCATTCCTTTGTTTACTCTGCTCCCGAACAGCTCTTATTGATTTGTACAGTAGCTAAAAAAAAAAAAAAGAAATAATACAAAAGCCACAGACATTTGCCCTCCTCTTAAATGAACCATGAAGATCAGCGTGAGCGGCGGTTGGCAATTTAATCGCCTTTTTGAAGGCCCTGCGAAATAATTTGTGCAGGTGTGCCACTCTGAAACAATTGATTAACGCGAGCAGTGATTTATGTCGGGCCCGCGCGCGCGGCTGAAGTTGAGTTGGCGAGGCGGCCCGATGCAAATGAGACTTGAGCTCCTGCCAGACGTCTTTTATCAACGTCGTCACCGCGGGGCCAATTATTGCTGGGGGCCAATTACCGCGGGGCCAATTACAAGCGCTGCCCCGCTCGCACGTTTGCAAATCGTCTTCATCTCCGATAGAACACAAATTCTATTTTGATTATCAATAATAAAGTCACTCGATGCTTCTCAAATGGGAGAATTTACTTCACTCGCATCGTTTTATAATTTGCAAATTAATCATTTTAATTTTTTTCCAATTATAAAAATATTAAGAATGAAGTAATAATGGTAATATATATTTAGATTTGTTAGTGAGACTGGTAGTATTGATACGGATTTAGGCAGGATTTATTTCTCCCTAAAAGGCACATTGTAATCTGCCGCTTGACATTTAATATTCTTTGGGGAAAGTGGATGGACGACACGACAGCACAGGGGCCCCCGTTACAGCGCTGTCCCTCCGCAGGGACCGAGGGCCCATCTGATACCCGCAGCAGAGACAGATCCAAGTGAACACAGTAATGTGAGACCAGCACGGGCGACTGTGTGCGTGCGTGTGGGTGTGTCTGAGTGTGTGTGTGTGAGTGGTCTGCTCACCGCGGGGGTCTGCGAGGGCTACGTGTGTGTGAGCCTGCCCAGTTGATCACCGCGTTCTTCGCTCTCTGTCAGCAGCTCCGCTGATTAGGCCCAACAACACAAAAGAGTTCATAGGTAATGATTGTGCACTCTTGCAATCCCTTCACAATTATTGATCTTTGATTGTTTGGCTCTGAGAGCACATGTGTACGTCGCACCCAAGCCTCTTATCTAAAGATGAGTTATCTGTGGGGGGGGGGGGGGGGGAGGGGGGGGGGGGGGGGGGGGGGGGTTGGGTTGGTGTTTTGTTCTGCAATTTGACAGAAACGTTGGCTCTGTGAACACTTTGTATGCAAAGTGCCTTAATCATTGTGATTAAAAAAACACCACTTTGTTCCCATTTGAGCAGATTTCCCCCCCCCCCCCACCTCTAATCACCAAATCATGCTGTCTTCGTTTGCAGCACCTTTTGTCATTATTTTTCTTAAGGCGTCGGTGCAGCCGATCAATCGGGGTTGTAAAAAATGTGGGTCCAGAGAGAATAGAGAAGTGTGCTAATGTCGTCCAGCACGGCTCCCACACACTCTGAAATCCCATATTTAGTTATTGGCAAAGCCGCGATTTGGACAGCTCGGCACTTTTTCAACGTAACCTACTTTCCGAAAGGGGGTTGTTGTTCTCCCCCCCCCACTCCCCCCCCCGCCCCTCTTCTGGCCAACCCCCTTTTGTTTAATTA
>NW_026909809.1:0-16330 GCF_949316345.1 Pungitius pungitius | reverse complement strand
TGTGTGTGTGTGTGTGTGTGTGTGTGTGTGTGCGCGAGTGTGAGAGAGAGTTCAGCAGGTTATGCAACAGTTCCAAATGCGAGGCGTGAAGAGGAAGAGTCCAGCGCTCATCTTCTTCAGCCCCACTCTCTGCTTCCTTCCACGTGTCCTCTCCTCTTCTCCTCCCTTCCTTTGTCCTCTCTTTTTTTGTTGTCGTTTACCTGAACGTGTCCATTGTCGACATCTGCTCTTAAGATGTATATTTGAGAATCCTTCGTCCCAAACCTCACGAGGAATGTTTTTTAAGCAGCTGATCGGACAAACGGTTTTGTTTAGATGTACGGAGACGTCGTTTAAAACGATCACTGCCGCTAACGGCTACTCGGCCCTCGTTGCCGCGGGAGACGGCGGCTAAATGCGACTCACGGATCGCTGCGTCTGTCCCCCGTGAGTCGGCAGCTCTGGTTTTAACGCTTTGGTGTCTCTCCCGTCTCCGTCCAGCTGCTGGAGCTCTTCACCCGGTGGGACTGGTCGGCCTACCTGGCTGACTACGGCAAACCCAGCTGCAGATACCTGAGAGTCAACCCGCACACGGCTCTGGTCCTGCTGGAGAAGTAAACGCCGCCGCAAACTGTTGTCCTCCTGTTGTCCTCCTGTTGTCCTCCTGTTGCCTGTCTGCCATCCAGTAATCCTCAGAGGGTTTAATCTGGGGGGGGTGGTATGCTTATTGACCTAGTGCTAGCTGGGCTGGTTAGCTTAGCTTAGCCTAAAGAGCTAGATTGAGAGATAGTGTCTGGTTTGCTTAAGCGCTGCACAGGAGGTGATTATTTCTACCAGTTTATTTTATTTTGAAAGTTTACACCGAGCCAAGAACCCTGTGTCACATTTAGCTTCAAAGCACTAGTAGCTACATCCGTCTCAACCGCTGTCCCTGTCCCTGCCCGTCCTCTCCGTCCTGTTTTGACAGGTCATTTAAGCCGTAAGTATCCTCTGCTGTGTGTGTGTGTGTGTGTGTGTGCTAAAGCGTGCGCGCACACGATGAATCCCACATGGGGAGGTTCCCGCCTACAACCTCGTGACGTGGTGATACCGATGTCTATCGCCACGGCAACGCCCGCATGGTATAGATCCCGAGGAGATAGCAACAGAGTTTTAGGATCCGGTGCCCCGGAGGTCCTTTAGCTGTTTAGTGTTCTGCGACCAAACACACAGCGTGTCATGTGACACAGAGCGCGCACACACACACACACACACACACACACACACACCCTCTGTTGTCTAACAGGTGACTGTAGGCGGATGTTGGACTAACGAGTGCTCGTTTGCACAGTTTACTGAGATGTGAAAGTCGTTTTTTTATGCTCATTTGTATCTCCTTGCTTCCTGGCTTCCTTGCTTCCTTCTTCCCTTTTTTCAGGATGAGGGAGACCAGCCGGAAGAACAACGTCTTCGCCCAGTTCAGGAAGACGGACCGGGACCGGCAGAAACTCATCGACGCCGTCGTCAAACAGCTGCGCAGCCTCATCGCGCAGCACCGCGCCTAGAGCCCCCCCCCCACGACCCCCCCATCATCCGCGTGGCGCGCCGGCGGGACGCATTGGACGTTAATCAGAGCGGACGTTACACAAAGGGGGGGGGAACCTGGACGCCTTTCCCTCCTATTCTACAACCTGCGTACACTTGAATGGGCTTCTCTGCTCAGATCTTTGGGGGGGGGGAGGGGTGAGGGGGGGGGGGTTAGGGTGACACATGTTGGGTTTCGTGGGAAAATGAGTAGAGCCTGTACTGATGCCAAGCACACACGCTTTCACGTCTTCCACACACACACACACACACACACACACACACACACACACACACACACACACACACACACACACGCACACGCACTACGTTACATCAGATTGTTTTTCTGAGCTGGTGTTGGTTTCTGATTTGTTTTGGGTGCAATAACAGCCGTCTGTTAACCGCGGCGGTTCATAAAAAGGGATTCAAGCGTCTGAAGGGAACTCGAGTCTCTGGGTTTTATTTTGTGTCATTTTTAGGTTGTTGAGGGAACATCAATGTGCCTTTTGCTGTATTTTTGCCAAATGAAGCAGCAGCGCCGTGGTGTTTGGAGTCTGGACACGGAGCTTTCAACCCCATCTTTTGGGGGCGGAGGGGGGCGGGTTTATTTGTCACTTTACGCCTTTTAATTCAAGTATTTAATGATCATTTTAGACTCTGGATGCTGATCAGCAGCTCTGTCACAATGTACAACTTAGAAAACTAACCAACTTAATTATAAAGTAAATCTGTCCCTGGATGGACTGTTTCCAGAGTCCTCGCCCTGCAGGCGTTACTTTGACAGGACGACTGTGTATTAAACCACTAATGAATGAAACAAAAGTAAAAATACTAATCAATTTGCAGAAGAAAATTACAACAAATATAAAATAAAATCTGTTAAGAATATTTTGTCCCCATTTGTTTTCTCTAAGGTACCACTATCTGATGGAAATGCTTGTGATTAAATGGGCCGAGCAGAGGTCGGCTGCATGGAAACGGATGTTATTATTTCACTTAAACGTTTATTCCCCTCATAAAGTGATTGGAAATCACTCCTTTCAACGTCTTACAGATACCTTTATTCAGTTAATTCACTTATTTTTTCCCGAACCGGCCACGTGTATAGCCTGTTTCTAGCCCCGATGCTAAGCTAAGCTAAGCTAACCAGCCGCTTCAAATAGTAATTACGTGTTAATTAACCTCAACCCCGGGAGGCCAATGGAGCGGCATCGACTTCACCTGCAGGACGATGACTGACACCCCGTCAGCCTCCCAAAAACCTGCTCTTTTTCTTAGCTTTTTGTACTGTTGGAACATTTCCTGTTTTGATTTGATTACATTCATGAGCTGATTATTCAGAATTAGAGACTTTTTAGCCCAGAACCTGCTGAGCTGCAGTTTTCTCCCACAGGATCCGTTTGGTCATCAAAATACTGAAAGCTACTCTTAAAGCAAAACAGATAAGCTGGGTTTTTATTTTGCCCCCGTGACCTCCAGAGGTGAAAGGTCGTCAGCTGTCACCTCGGGGTTATGAGAGGTCATCCGTGTCACAGCGGAGGACCTCACACACTCAGCGCTACACAACCCTCTGCTCATCTCCTTCTGACAGATGTGTGTGATGAATAGTTCTGGCGGTTCTGGACGAGACGGAGCTTTATACAGACGCAGGAAGTCCACCTTAAACCCGCCAGAATAAACTTCCTCCAGACCGAATACCAACGAGGAGCAGGCAGGTGAAAGAAAAGACGAAAATCACGTGTGTTTAAAATGTTCCTCCACAAACACCAGGATGGATGAAGACAAGATGACCTCAAATGAGATTTTAAACTTGTTACATTTTTAGAATAAAAGCTTATTTTTTCTTTAGTTTTTTTTACTTCAAATGTTTCCTAAATAAATCTCACATGTGTGTATTCACTTCAACTGCAAGACATCGCACACACACACACACACGCACAGTTGGTGTTTCTATAACCTTTGACCCCTCAGTCCCATCAATAACCAGGAGGCGAGGAGAAGTGTGTGCGCTGTCTCATTCGTCTTCATTAGACACTGTGTGTGTGTGTGTGTGTGTGTGTCTGTGTGTGTGTGAGTGAGACTTTCACTTACTCTCTTTCATCGCTTTTTTTTTTCAGGATAAGAAATAAAAGTTGTATTTTTTGTTCTGCTTTTCCTTTTATTAAAGTTTTTAATGCTCAGCTAAGATACTTCAACTAATAAAATATATCCTAATTGAAAGGAAATCTTTTATTATTATATAAATTTAGTTTAGAAAGTTCACAGTTCTTTGGTTTTATTCGTATTCTGAGTAAAGAAAATCATTCCTCGTGGTTTCCAGCTGACTTTATGGTGTCTGCTGTTGATTAAATCAACATAAAACCCAAAGGCCGGGAGCTTTTGCACATAGTTGAGATGCCTCTGGAAACAGTGACTCAGCAGCTAGTTAGCCCGCCGCGCTAATGTTAGCATCCGGCTAACACCAGAGAAATAACAGCTCTGTTCACTCCGCAGACTTTTGGGTTGTGTTTAATTGAGCTGAAGCTGTGTGCGTGTGTGTGTGTGTGTGTGTGTGTGGAGTTCATTGTTCCTTTTTGGTTCCTGACCACAAGAAATGATTTTGGAGGCCATTATTGACGATTAGCATAGAAATTATAGCTCTGTGCTTTGGGGATTATTGTGTGTGTGTGTGTGTGTGTGTGTGTTGGATTATTTTAAACACATTAAAGTGTCGGATAGCTTTAACATAATTGCCACTTTAGATCTGAATTGATACAGACCTCTCTGGGGATTTTTGGGAAACGTGTGTGTGTGTGTGTGTGTGAGACAGAGGTAAAGAGTCAGTTATACATCTGGAAAACTGACTAACGGATTTCTGGGAAATGAGCAACATTTGTGCGCACAAATTAACTTTGTTTAAGGCTCCTTTGTTTTTGTAATTATTATAGATTCAACGTGGTACATTTGCGTCATCGGCTGTGTTTAGAAAAACAAGAATAATTTTACCAGATTACTACTTTAAATTTAACACTCTGTACATTTTGTGTCAGAATTAATTTAAAAATATCATGTTTGTTGCATCAATGTAAACTTAATGGTGCTACCTGTTGTAGAAGTTTCCGTCCTCTTCTGCTCCCCTCCTGGTCCTCTTCCGGTCCACTTCTGGTCCTCTCCTGGTCCTCTTCCGGTCCACTTCTGGTCCACTTCTGGTCCACTTCTGGTCCTCTCCTGGTCCCCTTCTGGTCCCCTTCTGGTCCACTTCTGGTCCACTTCTGGTCCCCTCCTGGTCCTCTTCCGGTCCACTTCTGGTCCACTTCTGGTCCTCTCCTGGTCCTCTTCCGGTCCACTTCTGGTCCACTTCTGGTCCACTTCTGGTCCTCTCCTAGTCCCCTTCTGGTCCCCTTCTGGTCCACTTCTGGTCCACTTCTGGTCCTCTCCTAGTCCCCTCCTGGTCCTCTTCCGGTCCACTTCTGGTCCACTTCTGGTCCTCTCCTGGTCCCCTTCTGGTCTTCTCCTGCTCCCCTCCTGGTCCTCTTCCGGTCCACTTCTGGTCCTCTTCTGGTCTCCTCCTGGTCCCCTTCTGGTCACCTCCTGGTCCTCTCACCTCCACCTGTAACAGCTGGAGAACGACAACAATCAGCCTCCACCGGTGCCAGTTTTCATTGTTGACTTGTTTTTCAGCACAGATTTGTTTTGAATGTTCCGTCTTAAAGTCCTGCAGTAATTAATATGTTCAATATGTTCTGCTTTGTCCAAATTAAACACAGTTGTCGTGACTCACTTCAGGAGGCAGATTGTCATCTTAATGTTGTGTAGTCATCTGAGACCACAGGAACACTAAGTTCATATTTGAATGAATTAACTTTTACGTGCATTTCTACGCTGTGGACTCACTGAAGACAAAAGAAACCCCCACGAAACAAACAAGACTGTAAAATAAAGAAGAAAAAAAACCTGAGGACGGGACGTTATTTATTAGATGAAAAAAAACACATCCTACTTTTATTGAGAAGTTCTCCCTCAAAGCCAGATCAATAAAACGTGTCGGCGGGGAACAGCCAGTTTTTACTTAGTTCAAGGGATCCTGAATTGTTTCACCGCGGTTAGTCATCTGACTCCAGAAGCTCCTCCCACAAAGTATCTTTCCCCTTTGTAATAGTGTGATTCCTGTCATTGCTGCTCATAAAACCCAAATATATAAAAAACCCAGATTTCACAACAGCCGTAACCGTAACAATCATTTAGTAAAAGATCTTTTTCCACAACAGAAGGCCTGTTTAACCTCTTGAAAGCTTAAATCCCCCAACGTGCCCCCACTCAGGTAGATTTCCCTCTGGTCACAGCGAGGGACGACCTTCGACCTCCGTGCCATCGGGGACAAATGGACCAAACGCAGCGGGGCCGAAGGCAAGTGACGCGGATGTCTGAGCGCGCTTCACGTCTTCCTGGAAGTCAGCGACACCTGTGAGTCACCTCAGGGTGCCATTCATGTGTGTGTGTGTGTGTGTGTGTGTGTGTGTGTGTGTGGGTGGTGGTGAGGTCATCGCTAACTGTAAAACCACAATGAGTCCATTTAAAAACGTCGTTAATTCTTTATTGTGAGCATCATGTTTGTTCAGTAAATGGTGTAAATAAATGACTCTTTTTGTAAACCCCAAATAACCGCTCGCTCTTATTCCTCCTCCTTTGCTGTGTGTGTGTGTGTTCCTTCCTGTGTCCCACTAAGTCCTCTAAAGCCTAAGCTAAACACCTCAGCTGTAAAAGGTCGTCTCGGGGTCGGAGGAAATTGAAAAATACGTTCTCGAGCAAAACTCACAACCATCGTCCCGCGCGCACACACACACACACACACACACACACACACACACACACACACGCACTCACACACACACTTCTCCCCGCCACTGAGTATCTGGCTAGCCGGGGTAAGCGCGTGTGTGTGTTTAGGTAAAGTGTTAAAAGCTTAAATGGACATCGCTGTGGAACGTAAAGATAAAGCAACTTTGCTTATACAAAGAAACACACACACGCGCACACGCGGACACACAAAGGATGTTATTATCTAGCTTGCACACATACCGGCTTTAACGGGCTAAGCGCCGTCGCTTAGTGCCTCAAAACTGTACTTAAGTAAATGTACTTGGTTCCATTGTGTTAAAAAGAGGCTGATTCTGCCTGTGCAGAGCGCCGCTATCCGTGGTGCTGACCCGCAGCGCACCACCCGAAACCAGGAGGCTTTTATTGTGAAACCCTGGAGATAAAATGTGGCCTAATGGCCTAAAAACTTGAGAACCGCCCGACCTTTTGACCTCTGTGAATACATTCACGCACAAACGCACCATTTCCCTCATGCTTTTCCTCTGTGACATTTAAGGAACCTCGATCTGAGCCTCTCGTCAGGATTTACATCCAGTCTTTTCTTGGCCGTGGCCCGTGTGGCGCTGGCGTGTTTCCTTCCTCATGCCTCATGTATGTCCCCGTGATGAAGATGCAGCAGAGAGTTGTGCTTAGTTCAAAGTGGCCTTTTCTCTGCGTTTTATGAATGTGTTTTGACTGCGTGGAGTCTTTACGTATTTTAGCATTTGAGTTCAGATTTAGAGTTAGAGTTTAGAGTTTAGAGAAAGATGAAACCAGTTTATTTTTGACTGGAAACAGAATATAAAAATACACTAAATGGGCTAGAAAAGCACTACAGCTGCACGCTGTTTGAACAGAACTGTAAAAAAAATAATGCATCAACACAATTTAAACTATAGAAGAAGCATAAACAATTCAATTATTTGAATGATATCCTACTTTTGTCCAAAAAATGTACTTTCAATCTCAAAAGTACGCCCTCAGATTCCCTTTTTCACTCCCATTTGAACGAGTTATGCTCTAAATTACACTAAATGATGACAACTTGCACACAACTCAATGTGCGACTGAAGCCGAGGTCACAGACGAGCATTTGTGGCACTCATCCAGTCTCCCAGAGACACACAGTGTCACACGGACTTTTCACACGGATCCACACTGCCGTGTGTTTCTCCTCCGCTAGGCGGCGCCATTGGGCCGCGCGCACTGAACGAGTCCGGCACGCTCTCTCCCCGGGGGGGTGGTGGGGGGGGGGCAGAAGAGGAGACCTCGCAGAAGCATGAATCGTGCTCGGGACGTGTTCCGTATCGTGCGCTGGAGGGTGTGAAGGAGGGAGGAAACGAGGAGGGAGGAAGCGCAGAGGAGACGAGGTGGTAAAAAAAAATAAAGACACAAAGGTGGAGGTTTAAAAATGAACAGGAGGGAAAATGAAACGTGTAACAGAGAATTACCTTTTTGTCTGAATGACCTCTGGCAGGTGTGTGTGTGTGTGTGTTCTGCGTCAGAGGTCACGGGGTCAACTTGCCTGACCACAGAAACAGGACCCCATTGGAGCCCGATTGATCAGATCAGGATGGAAGTGACTGAACAACATACGTGAAAAGGTGAGCGGGGGGTGGGGGGGGGGGGTGGGGGGGGGGGATGGAAAGAAACGGTCAGTTTGTTTTTGCCTCGAGGTCCGCAGTGCGTGTCCCGTGATGCACCGGGAAAAACAATTCGATATTGAACCGCTGAGGCAGTTTATAAACTACGTGTGCGTGCGCAACGCCGTGCGTAAAGGCGCGCAGGTCCCAAATCTGTGAGGGACCCTTTTAAACTCGTTCCATTATATTTAAATGAATACATATGGTGGTCTAGCTTTGACCATGGTATCTGTCTCAGTCTGCAGGTGATTCCTTCTCAAGTCCGCACGTCCTGCACGGAGACAGAAGTCATAAAAGTAACTGCGCCCCCTCCCTCCACCCCCTCCCCCCCCCCTCCCTCTCTCTATGGCGCCCCGCCAGCTCCAGCACGCTCCAAGCCTCCTCTCCGCTTGCCGCTCACTTTACACCAACCCTCCCTCTGACGGAAGAGAGGCAGGGGGAGAAAGGGGGAGAGAGAGAGAGAGAGAGAAGGGGAGGGAGGGAGGGGGGGATTCCTCCAGGAGCTCAAAGAGGTGGAGCAGAGGGGAGGGATGGAGGAAGGGGGGAGGAGGAGGGGAAAGAGAGGGGAGTCACTGGGAGTGGGGTGGGGTTGGGGAGGAGGGGGGTGGGGGGGGGCGACGGGAGCCCTTGGCCGCCTATTCGCCTCCCAGTTGCCTCCGCGCTATATAAACACTCATTGGCGCACACACAAAAACTCTTCACGCACGCATCCACACGCGCACTAAGGGTGACTTGTATAGGCAGCCAGCGGGGAGAGAGAGAGAGAGAGAGAGAGAGGGGGGGAGCGCTCAGAAGCAGAAAGGTACACACAGAAGAGAGTGCGCGACACAAAGTGCGAGAAGCAGAAGGAGGACAGTGGCTCCTGAGAGCATCTCCCCGCGCGCACCTTCTCATCTCCGCGCGCTCACGGATCTTTAAAGGCTTCGCTTCATCCTTTGCTCCCAGAGAGATTACTACTTGGGTGGAGAGCCTTTTTTTGGGGGGTCCTCATTTTAATTTTTGTTTTGGAGTTGAGAGAGACGCGATTCACTGGGAGAGTTTTCGTTCATTTCTCCCCCCAAACCCCCCCAAAAAACTCCCCTTCTGCCCCCATACAAAGTCTTTCCATCCCTCAAGAAGCCCCTGTTAGTTCCAGGGCTCGGCTTCACTTTTTTTTTTTCTTCTTCTCCCCCCCCCGCGCCCCCCCCCCCCCCCCCCACGTGTCCCACGGTGTCCCACGGTGTCCCGGCTTCACTTTAAGTCACCGACACCACAAACCCAACAAGCAAAAATGAGATCGCGCACATCAGGACAGTCCCCGGCTCCGCGTGCCTCACATTAAACCCTTACATGCTCGGGTCTCCCCTCTCCTCACGAGCCGAGGTGTGACAGCGAAGACACGGGGGAGCCTCACCTGCAGCATCTCCCCACGCGCACAGAAAGAAAGAAAGTAAAAAATACGACACTTGATCCGATCCCTCTGAAAGACGCAATCGCGGCCGCGGTTCATTCATTCGGCAAAAACCGCCCTCCGCGGCTCCGGAGCTGCGTACAGGAGCATTTCGAAACTTTTTATTTTGAAGAAAAAGAAGAAGAAGAAGCAGAAGAAGGAGAAAAAGCATCCCGGGGATCCCGATCTACTGATTTTTCCTGCCGCGAATAGAAAGTTGACAGAAACTCCCCGAGACCCGCCGGGCTCTCCATCACCATGCTGTTCGACACCTTCGACCTGGTCTCGGCTCTGGCCACCCTGGCCGCCTGCCTGGTGTCCATGGCCCTGCTCCTCGCCGTCTCCCAGCAGCTGTGGCAGCTCCGGTGGACGGCCACGCGGGACAAGAACTGCAAGCTGCCGATGCCCAAGGGATCCATGGGCTTCCCTTTCATCGGCGAGACGTGCCACTGGCTCCTGCAGGTAAGCGCAGCGCCTCCGGGATGGGGGGGGGGGGGGTACGTCCGGACCGGGGTCCCGGTGAAATCAATCCGGTTCATTAGTCATTCGATTCTCTGCTTTCCACATTGTGTTTTTTTTTGTAAATGCCATCTCAAGTTGTGAGTTCATCGATCACAGAACCGCGCGTCTTAACGGGAGCCTTTGGACCACCGGCGCTTTGTCACATATTATTTACAACTCTTTATTATTATTATTATTACATCCCACAGCTTTCATTACGATGTGATCATCGCAGCACCAACTTCCCCAAAAAGAGTCTCTCTAGGGGACATCTCAGCCGCCCGCGTCCCCGCGCCGCGCGCCTGTGGCGCTCATCAAAGCCTCGCACTTCACTTTTGATTAGTTTACAACGCGTGCGCGTGCTCCTTTGTGGCGTCGCGCCGATCGATATCTCTCGGCAGCCGATCAGCAGGCGCGGCAGCCACAGTGTCTGCGGCGCGGGACGTACACGTTGGCGCCCGGAATGGAAGTCGAACGTGTGACTTTGGCGCGCGGGGGTCAGTTGGCGGAACTTTGCTCCGCGGGCGGAAGGGCGCGCGCGCGCTCCCCTGAGAGGCATCGATCAGACGCGCCTTTTGTCTTTGCTCTGAGTGCGTCTGAAGTGGTGCTTTGCCTCCGTGTCTGGAGGGGGAATAGACACTGGACGCCAATAGAATGTGTGTGTGTGTGTGTGTGTGTGTGTGTGTGTGTGCGTGTGTGTGCGTGTGTGCGTGTGGAGAGGAAGGGGGTTCAACAAGAGGGGGCACGTTGGCCGCGCGCCGGGCTTGAACTCGCGGTGCTCCTCTCCGTTACATCTGACACCGAGTGAGACTCGTTCCCGGAATGCAAGAAACACGGCCAAGTTTATGACGGGAGGGGCTGTGAGGGGGGGGGGGGGGAGCATGTTCTGGCGCGAGGAAGGTCGTGAAGCGCCACGTGAGCGCTGTGAAGGAGATGCCCTCACATCTCCCGGCAGAGGAGGAGATGCGAGGAGATGGGAGGGGATGTGAGGAGATGGGAGGAGATGGGAGGAGATGTGATGGGACCTTCTAGTCCAGACTCTTCATGTCTGCAGCCCCTTCAGTCACAGAATGCCCAAAAGTTGTTTTGGGCATCCTGCTGTTGTTCACTCCTGCTCTAGTCTTCTCTAAATTCTCTCAGACACATATACATATATATATCTATATATATATATATATAGATATATATATATAGATCTATATAGATCTATATACATACATATATATATATATAGATCTATATATATGTATATATATGTATAAACATACATGTATATTCATGCAGAATATTGTTAAACTGACACACGCGCAGCAACAGAAGCACATTTCACTGACGGATCCATTTTACAGAGATCTGCAGTTTGAAAATAGTTTCCTGGTCACTCTGCCAAAGACCCGTCTGCTTCCATTAGGGCCTGCAGCTCTCTGACGGGACGCACACACACACACACGCACACACACACACGCACACACACACACACACACACACGCACTGAAACACTACCTACATGGCGTACATTCATGGATACATTGGACGTAAACACAGGTGCACACAAGCGTAACACAAATCAACATTAAAAAACAGTAAACCACATGTGATTGTACTACTTTTTTTGGGGGGTGGGGGGGGAATCCTACACAATAAAAGTCTGTTTTCCAGCAATTACCACATGCAACACGTTTTGTTTTTTTTCCAAACCGAAACATAGTCAACTGGGTGTCAGACAGCGTATTTGACTCCAGTGAATTGCAGCAGTTACCTCGTGCTGCCACTCAGAGGCACCAACGCGCAAAGTTCCCACCAGGCTGCTTTATCGATCGATCGATTGATCGATCTCATTGGACCCGGGTGACGTGGTGCTGCAGGGTTTCACCTGCTCGTCCCCTCGGTCCGGTTTTCTGGGATCAGTTTCTCCCGGGCTGGTCCTCACACACACACACACACACACACACACACATTTCAGACAGTGATAACTGCCCCCCCCCCTTCTTCTTCTTCTACACCTGCCCTGCTGCCTCGTGGCTTCTACTTCTGACTCTTCTACAAACCAAAACCACGCGTGAGCGACTCCGTCCGTGTGCTTCATCTAACGTAACAGTGACGAGCTCATGAGGCGTCTCAGCCGCCGCTAAGTCCTCAGTGTGACGTTAAACAGGAATGGACACACACACACACACACACACACTTACAGTAGTGTGTGAGCGCAGACGGATTGTTTTACGATGCCAAATAATTAACAACCTCTCTTTCTCTTTCTTTCTCTCCTCAAGTAGCAGCGAACTGTCTGGTGAGTGTTTGTTGGGTGAGAGATGCAGTGTGTGTGTGTGTGTGTGTGTGCGTGTGTGTGTGTGTGTGTGCACGGTGTTAGCATTCAAGGCAGCACCCTTGAACCTCCAAGGACTCTTCTTCTCAAACCACTGTGACCTTTACTTTAGGGAGCTTCTCGCCCTCTTTATGATCTCTTTCCTTTCTTTGTTCCTCCTGAAGCTTCTGGTCCCTTCGTCTCGGACTCTCTGCACCAGAACCTTCTCTCCCCTTCTGCTCCTCCGTCCTTTCTCCTCTTCACCTTCAACTCGGGAACCATGTTGGAATGAGAATGACAAAGAGCACCTGCGTACCTTTTTCTGCAAAACCTTCACTCTCCTTCCCCTCCTTCCCTTCCTTCCCTCCCTCCTCCTCTTGTTCCGACTAGCAGGAGGTGCTGGCAGCGGCGTCCCTTGCCCCTTCTGTCACCCCGGGAACACACTGCCCCCCCCCCCCCCCCTCCACCCCCCCCACCCTCTGGACACCCCTGATCATCGAGCACAATGTCGTGCTCTCTCTCTCGCCTGTGAGAGGGGGCTCGTGAACTAAATTATGATTTCCTCGCCTCCTTTTTGACACTTCGGCCCGTGTCCCGAGGCCGCCGGGACGGGAGGAAAAGGCCGATCGGGGACTACTTTCAGCGGCGGAGGGTCACGCACCGGGTGTGAGCACGTACTCGTTGGCGTGTATCTGCATGCAGGTTGAGGCGTGTGTGTGTGTGTGTGTCAGGGTATTAGCTGGGGTCCCAGGGTGAGTGCTTAGAGAGTTTTGAACAACCATAATCTCCCTTCCCATAATGTCCCCGGGTCAGGGGCCAACCCTCTCTCCCCCCCCCCCTCCCCCGCTCTCCCCCCCCCCCCCCTCTCTCTCTCTCTCCATTCTCCTCGGAGACCTTTCTTCGACTAATCCGTCCTTTCTGAAACCAGCGCCCTCCCCATCTCTCCGCCTCCTTCTGCCACGCTCTGCGCTCGCTTTCTCTCGCTCCCTTTTTGGCTACCACCCGTCTCCCCCCCCCCTCCCTGAGCCCCCCCCCCCCCCCGCCCCATTTCTTCTTTTTTTGCGCCATTCTTTATCCCTCTTCCTCCCTTCCCTTCATTCTTTGCTCTCCCTCCCCTTTTTTCCTCCTCTGTCCCTCTGATGCGGTGGCGTGACCGCAAAGGGACGGGGTTCATTGTCGAGTCGAGGGCCTGTCGCTCCTTTTCAAACACACACACACACACACACACACACACACACACACACTGGTTCCTTGGTATCTCTGGCACCGGCTGAATGATTGACAGCTGAAAAGAAAGAAGGAATTCCCTCACAGCCTTTGACCTCGTTTCCTCCCTCTGGTCCTGTCCTTCTGCCCCCCCCCCCCTCCCCCCTCCCCCCACCCCCCCAACCCTTTCTCCCTTTTAATTCCCTTTTTCGCAATTTCCTCAGGATCAAACTTTCTGCGTCTCGGGGTCCTCGTTGGGATTTTTTTTTCTTCTTTCGCTGTCCCCAGAAACGGATGTTGTCTCCCCCCCCTCCCCCTCTCCCCCCCCCCCCCCCTGTTTTACTCACCCGCACCTGGCACCTGAAACAGAAGCTCGGAGGACGTGCAGAGAGAGAATGGACAAAGGCCTCTGACCTTCAGCCACATCTCCATCGGCCCATAAACGGCTCTTTGTTTCCTTCTCCTCCTGCTACTGTTTTCCCATCAGCCCCTTTTTCTAGAAAACGCCTGAGCGTCTTAATGTTTTATAACGGCTCCAGATGTGCTCTCTCTCCCCCTCCCCCCCCCCCCCCCCCCTCTCTCTCTCGAGTCGCGGCGTTGATCTGAGTAAACATAATTAGCCCTGTTTTTTTTTTGTGTCTTGCCCTAATAAAAGAGTCATTTGTTGGACATTTCCACTGCGCTACAAAGAGGACATTTATAAGCGCAGGCCCGGGTCGCCCCCAAGCCAACCCCAACAGAACAGACGGCGGTATTTTTAGCACGGGCAGCGTGTGTGTGTGTGTGTGTGTGTGTGTGCAGAGAGAGACGGAGAAGGAAGGGGGAGATTTTATATAATATATCATGATATTCTGTGATTGTCAGAATTCCTTTAAAGTAGTGTGTGAATGTGTAATGCCAGGTTTTATGTGCGTGTGTGTGTGCGTGTGTGCGTGTGCGTGTGTGAGAGTTTGGATGGCGTGGAAAAACCTGGTAGGGTCGCCCCGTTCTTCCTCCTTTATTGAGGTTCTTGTAAAACATCTGATATTCTCTGTTCATATAAAAATATAAAAGGGAGTCTGTAACATAACACACACACACACACACACACAGAGGTATTCCCTTTACTCTTCCTGCCCCTCGCTGGTGTGTGCATGACCTTTAACCCCGACCAACCAGTTGTGTCGAGTTGTGTCGACTCGTCTCAAACACACACACACACACACAGGGGTCCCCATCGCACACCGGACGCTGTACAGCGTGGTTCCCCCGTGGCCCCGCCCCGCTCTGACGGCCGTGACCTCGGCGCCGAACAGCAATTTGGGTTTTAGTTCCTTTTTTTTCTCGTGTGTTTACAGTGAAGCTTCCTTCACTTCATCCGAGCTCGGAGCGAAAGGGCGCTTCGGCCTACGCAGTCAGTGTGACGCTGTGTGTGTGTGTGTCTGTGTGTGTGTGTGTGTGTGTGTGTGTGTGTGTCGGTGCTGGGAACCCGTGTGCGGTTTTCTACGTGTTCTCCTGCAAGAGAAGTGTGGCGTCATTACATCACGACTTTTCCATGCTGTCTGTCTGTCTGTGTGTGTGTGTGTGTGTGTGTGTGTCTGTGTGTGTGTGTCTGTGTGTGTGTGTGTGTGTATTTTGCCAAGCTTAAGAGGGAGAAGGGGGGGGTGTTACACTTCTCACCTTTTAATCTAAATGTCATCCAGACCACGCCCATGGCAGGTAGACACACACACACACACACACACACACAGACTAAAAGAAAGTACACAAACAGCCCGAGTTGAAGCTGTATCTCAGGGTGTGAAAGGGAGCCTTGTCTGAGGGCCCGAGGAACTCCCTCTGAATCAGTGTGTGTGTGTGTCTGTGTGTCGGTGTGTGTGTGTGTGTGTGTGTGCCACTGTAAAATGAGGAAGTGGACAGTGTTCAGGTCAACAGTCCTCTGCGCAGAGGGAAACCGAAACCTGCAGCGGGACAGAAAGGCAGAGTGTCTCACAAGGAGGTTATTTTAAACCAACGCGATGCGACGCCATCTTTGACAAGCGGCTGCTTCGGGTCGCAGGGGGCAGGGGGGGGTGGGGGGCGGAGTCACCTGTGCGCCGCGCCAACAGCGTCACGACGACTCAAACCGACACAACGCGCTTCCCCCACAACAGGAGCAGCCTGTTGCAATGAGTACACAACCCCCCCTCCACACACACACACACACACACACACACACACAGACACACACAGGAAGGTTACAGTAGCTCCTCATATTAATGCCCTTCACAATAAAAGATACAGATCTTGTTTTATTGAACTAAAACATCAAATCCATCAAATGAGAGGGACAGAATCTCATAGTGCGGCTTCATGTGTTTACACATGTCACCGTGTGTGTGTGTGTGTGTGTGTGTGTGTGTGTGTCTGTGTGCATATCTCTTTCCCCAGGAGTAAACCCGGGTCAAACCAGTAGTGTTGTCACGGTAATTTGCAGTTAGGCCTCGGCGTGTTTGTTTGCTTTTCCCTCTTTTTTTTTTTGGGTGAATTTTATGAATCTGGAGTACGTGTGTACCTGCACATGCATGTGTGTGTGTGTGTGTGTGTGTGAATGATGTGTCTGTCTGCCAGTGTGTGTGTGTGTGTGTGTGTAACACAGTAAGCTGCCCTCAGGCTGATGTATATTCTTTTCCCCCCAAACAGCCCATTTACAGTTCTGGGGTCGGCTCCCTCTCGCTCTGGCGTGACCCGGACCGCATGGAGGTCGGCGTCAAAGCTGAACCCGGGTCAGCTCGCTAACTGACTCCAGCTCCGGGCCTCTGGGGGGGGGGGGGGGTCCGGGTCACTTTTAAAGCTTAACGAAGCAGCATTTTTAGCATTCCTGTTTTTCTCGGGTTTTTTTAAAATTCC